>NC_056733.1:1152642653-1152755153 GCF_019279795.1 Protopterus annectens
CTAGAGTGGTGGAGAAAAAAGACTGGCAGCTCAATGACCTGATTGATACTGGATTCAGAACAGACTTTAGGTAAAAATGAGGGTTTGTTCTGAGAGATACTCTATCAGCATGGAAAATCATGTAAGGTGGTCTGACAGATAATGCTTGAAGTTCTGACACTCTGTGGGCAGAAGTAATGGCCACTAGAAAAATAGTTTTCCAGGATAAATATTTGAGATCACAAGAAGATGCTGGTTCAAAAGGGGGAAGAATAATTTGAGACAGCATAAAGTTCAAATTCCAGGGAGAATAGGGAATTTTGACAGAAGGTCTCATGTGAAGAAGACCTTTAAGAAAAGTTTTAGATAACCTACGGCCCATAACATTTGAGCCACCAAATCCAAGGTGGGAATTTGAAATGGCAGTTAACTGGACTCGAACTGTAGCACCTGCTGCCCCTTCCTTAAAAATCTTTGTCAAGAATTCTAAAATGGACGACAGCAGAGCTCGGAAAGGGTTAATTTTCTGCATGTTGGCCCAAATTGAGAACCTTTTCCACTTACTGCCGTATAATTTCCTGGCGGATGGCTTGTGAGAAGACAAGAGAATGTGTCTTGTATCTTCTGAAATTGAATGAAGCCTGGCAATTAGGGGAAGTGGATTAGCCAAGCAGTCAGTTTCAGGGACTGCGGGGAAGGATGGAGGTCCCCTGACAGATGTGTCAGAAGGTCCAGAACTGGGTCCAGGATCCATGGATCTTCCAACAGATGATGGTGGAAAAACGGGAACCAAATGTGTCAAGGCCAGTAGGGGGCTATGAGAATAACAGTCCCTCCCAGCGATTTTGCTTTCTGTAAAAATCTGGGTATCAATGGGAAGGGTGGGAATGCATAAAAAAGACCCGGGGGCCAATTGTGTAAGAGTGCATCTCTCGGGGGATGTCCCGGAGGTGGTATTAGGGCAAACTAGCTTCTGCATTTTGAATTGATGTGGCTGGCAAACAGGTTGCAGCAAGGCTGGCCCCATTTGCGGAAAATCAATTCCGCAACCTGTTGTTTGAGAGACCACTCGTGAGTGAGCAATATCACCCTGCTTAGCTTGTCCGCTATCACGTTGGATTTCCCCGGGATGTGCATTGCTAACAGAAAACACTGGGACGACACAGCCCATTGCCAGACCCTGAGGTCTTCTCGACAAAGGGGGTAAGACTTGGTTCCACCTTGCTTGTTCAAGTACCGGACTACTGACATGTTGTCCATCTGAATTGCAATAGCTCCTAGAGGAAGAGAGTCCTGAAAGAACTGCAACGCCAAAAGTACCGCTCTCAACTCTAGACCATTGATGTGCAGATGTGACTCTTGATCCATCCATGTGCCTTGGGCTTTCTTTCCCTGAAAATGCCCCCCCTACCAGGGAAGCGTCCATGGTCACAGTGGCTACTGGGAGGAGGGGGGACAAAGGGTCTTCCGATTGTGACATAAAGAGACGTCAACCACCACTGAAGGTCTCTCTTGCAAGAATCCGTGATGAGAATTATGTGGTGCATCGACTGTTTCTGGCAAGACCACTGAGCAAAGAGGAGCCATTGAAGAATTTGCATATGCATCCTTGCAAGTGGTATAGCCAGGATTGCTGCCGCCATCAACCCTAGCACCTTCAAGACCTCTGCTGCTGTAGCTTTGTTCTTTGACACCAGTGAGCTGACGTGTTGGCGGAGAAGTGAGACTCTTTCGATTGGAAGACGTAGAGTGGTAGTTGAGGTATCTAACTCTGCTCCTATAAAAACGGTATGCTGCGATGGCGATAAGGCAGACTTTTCGAAGTTGATTGTAATGCCTAACTGATGGCAGAGTGTCAGAGTGTATTGTGTTGCCTGAGTCAGTTGATGCCTGGTGGTAACGGTGAGGAGCCAATCGTCTAGGTATGGAAACACCTGGAATCCTAGACGCTCAGGTGAGCCGTGGCCACTGCCATGCATTTGGTGAACACTCTGGAGGCTGTAGTGAGACCAAAGGGGAAGGCTCGAAACTGGTAATGGTTGGCTCCCAGCCGGAAACGTAGGTGATCTCTGGAGCATTTGTTCATCTTTATGTGATAGTACGCATCCTTGAGATCTATGGAGCACATCCAATCGCCTTTCCCTAGGAAAGGAAGAATGGACTGAAGCGTGACCATTCGGAACTTCTCTTTCTTTATGAACTGGTTGAGTCTGCTGAGGTCCAAGATAGGTCTCCAGTCCCCTGTTTTCTTTGGTACCAAAAAGAATCTTGAGTAAGTTTCAAATCCAACTTGGTCTGTTGGGACTGGTTGGATGACTCTTTTTTTCTAGCAATCTGTGGACCTCTACGATTGCTTGTTCCCTGAGATTGGGTGGAACATCTGGGATTCTGTTTACAGGAATGGAAAGAGTAGAGAACGGTATGAAATATCCTCTGGAAATGATGCTTTGTACCCATGTATCTGATGTTATGTTTAGCCAGGCTTCTGGGTACAAAGACAAGCGACCCCCGACTGCCTCCAGAGCCGAACAGCCGGGCCCCCTTTCAGGGGCACTGGTAGGGTTGTCCAGAGAACTGACTTCGGTCACCCTCTGCTGCGGGGGTGGCGTCTTCCATTATAACCCCTTCCTGTGCCTCTAGAGTGGGTTTCTCCACGTGTGTCCTGAAAGGCTCCCTGTGCTTTTTGTAACCACATTTTCCCTCCCCTAGGGCCCTTGGGGTAGGGCCGAGTAGGGGTAGAAAAACAGACTCCAACGGCAGATAAGGTCTTGCCTTCTTGCTCACACCTGGTTAAAGTTTCCTTTACTTTAGGCCCAAACAGTGATGAGCCATCGAATAGGGTGTTAATAAAGGAAGACTTAAAGGGTACCACAAAGGAACAGAGACGCATCCAGGCTGGTCTTCGGAGAGCAATGCCCAAACTAGCGGCTCTACTCGAACCATCAGCTGCATAAGATATGAGACGCATGGACGAGTTTACAGCTGAGTTTAGGGTAGCGAGCTGCGTCACCCTTGCAGCTTCCGTACCCTGGAGAGTATCTCCTAGCTCTTTCAGGAGATCTCTTTGTAGTCTCGTAAAATGGGTTAAGTAGTTCAGTGATCGCAGAGAAAAAGTCGCTGAACTAAATATGTGTTTCCCATATCTATCCATGATCCTAGAATCTCTGTTAGGAGGATGGATAGATGTGGATGTTTCAGACACTTCCTTTTTGGTGGCTGCAGCTACCACCATGGCATCAACAGGCACTCCCTTGGTCAAAAAAGGTTTGTCCACTGGGGCAGACATGAATTTATTTGGCTTGCGAGGGACAGGTTCCAGGGCATCCGGTGACTCCCATGCCTTATGAGGGATCAGTTCCATGAGCTCGTTGTAAGGCAGAGACACCCAAGAAGTGGAAGGTTGAGACCCAAAAGCCTTCAAGAGCACGGACTCATCCTCAATAGGTGTCTTGAACTGCCAATCTCCCCTCTGACTAAGGATCTCTAATACCTGTGCAAAGGAGATATCCTCAGAGGGGGATCGAGGGGACCCTTCTGACTCATCCAAGTCAGTGTCAGATGTCAAAGACTCCTGTGGGGAGTCTAACTGCCTCCTCTTGCACAGTCTCTTCCTGGGCACCTTCTCAGTGGGGGGATCTGGGGAGGTCTCAGAAGAGCAGGGGATGCCCTGTGGGGGGTACTTCAGGCTCAGGGTCTCTATGCTTAGGGGCACCAGTAGACGAAGAAGCAGACACAGGAGCTTGAGGAAAGAGGGAAGGCTGAACCGATGCTGACGTTGTCTTTGGAGACAGGACTCTCCTCATAGCATCGAAGGCACCACGGCTCCGACAAGAAGGAGTAGATGGACCTGAAAGGACCATCCGACCCCCCTGCACCAAAACCATGGGCTCCAAGCCTGAGGTAGGAGCCGAGCTCATCCGAGCTGAAGCCCCGAGAGGAAGGGTCGGCACCGACAAATCGGTCCAACTATCCTCCCCAGACCTGATGGGAGAGCGTCGGCTCCTAGAGTCCTCGGTCGGCGCCAAGGACATCAGAGTAGATGGAGCCGATAACACTAGTATGGGTATCGGCTCCAAGGGTTCGACAATCAACGGCCCTGGTTCCTTCGGCTCCGAGGGTCCAGTATGGCTCGGAGGAGGAGTAGACAAATCCGGTTCAATGGTCTTTGGCACTGACGAGCTGGTCGGGGCCGACAACAATTTGGCAAGTCCTGGTGCTGTAAAAGCTTCTGCACTAGCCGATCCATGTCCAAATCTGAAAGGCTGACTGAAGACTTAGATGAATGCACCGAAGGTGCTGACTGGAGCAGAGGAAAAGAGGGAACCTCAGAGACCGGCTCAAATACTGGGAGCTGGCTCCGAATTAAAGGGACACTCGGTTCCGAGATCTGTGGAATCGATGACCCTCCCTCTGAAGTTTTTGCCTTTTTTGTCACTTTGGGATCTGAAGATTTTGTAGATTTGGAGGATTTGGAAGACATGCTAGTACCTTCATGGCTACTCAACACCTCAGAAAAGGAATGCTGCAGTAATCCCCTGTCAATTAACTTCCTCCTTCTCTCCAAGAGGACTCTTGAAGAAAAGGAATGGCAAATGCTGCAAGTGTCTTGGAGGTGTTTAGCCCCCAGACAGTAAACACATTGAATGTGTCCATCAGTGATGGACATTTTCTACCACAATCTGGGCATTTCTTGAATCCCGATTTAGGATGGGACTTTTCCTTATCATCCGACATAGTAAATAGTAGAAAACAAAAACCAGTGAAGTCCTTACTTTCCTTGTAAAGACCCACACTAACTAAGGAAAGCAACTAAGCCCAAACTGGGCACTATCTATGATAGTTAAAATATAAATTTACAAATACAGGGCTAAACAGCCACACTGAGAAAAACCCTGATTATAAGAAAATAGAGATAATAGCGCTAAAAGGTCCACACAAAACACACTAACTATCAGAAACTACAGATTCTATTATTAAAATTTTTAACACTAACACTCAAACTATCTATATGAAAATATCTAAGAGAAAAAGAAAATTTTTTTATCAAAACTTGCTATTTTTTCTCACAAACGGTCCGAGCTAGCTGGATCACCGAGATCTCTCTTGCTGCGGCAAACTAGATCTGAGGTAATTCCAGCAGTGCATTGTGGGATAAGGGGCTTGGTCTCGAGCTACTGGCAAACCTTGAGCTTTGCTATCGGCCGTGTCGGAGCCGAGGATCGGCTCTGAACCCATCTATGAGAATAAACGGCAAGATTTAACAACTTCACATGTCAGTGTTACTTTACCTTCCTGCTTTCCACTCAGGACAAATGTCAAGACTCATTCTTACTTTTTCAAGTGGAGGCAACATTAAACAACAGAAAGCCAAGACAGCCTGGATGCCTGCAGTGGCCAAAGAAGAGGAACAATGTTCTCTGACGAAGAACCACTTCCACTTGAACTGAAGTGGCATAACTTCAGACAGCATACTATTACACCTGCTGTGCTTCAAGAAAAGACTGATAGCATCTGGATCACAAAACACCAGCCAGTTAAGAGCAGAACAAATATGACCAGGCTGAAGGGGGTTCCTAAGCCAGCAAGTACAAGAGCAACACATGTCCAACTCTGGTTACCATGAACCTAAGAGGGATGCAGTTTCATCACTGAAGAAACAGAAGACATTTAACAGTCAGAGGGGTGAACATCCAAAGCAGATCATGGCCACTAACCTTCCTCATGTCATGACGGCTTAAAGGAAAAGGAAAAAGTTCATAATTCTCATTCTGAAATGGATAGGATCTGTCCCGTGAGTTTATCACAGGACAATCTTGGATAGATCCAGAATGTAGACTGGAGGGGAGGCCTAGAGAAGCTGGCTACAGAGTCATTCTCCTGAGTAGAAATTGTAGCACAGATTTAGCCAAGGAAACAGAAGCTCTCAAAAAGGTGAGGAGACAGATACGAGTCCTTATGACCCACATACGCTGCCCTAAAAAGAACAGATAATAAAGCCAAGAAATGGACGACCACATTGAAATACATTTTGAACAAGACTGCCTAAAGCAAGCTCCAGTATTCTTTGGAGAAGTGGGGTCCTCAAACAAGCCTCACATAAGCCCCCATCCCTGCAGAAAACAGGATAAGCATGTTGGGAAAAGCTGCTCAAGGTTCAGCAAAGCCAAACTTAGGCCTAACTTTCACCCCTGAAAGAGAGAAGTCCAAATGTGGACACGGCAGACCAAGCATTCACCCACCAGCAATACAAGAAGCTAAGGCATCCTGAGGGAGGCAAGCAACTGAATGGGGCAAGGCGGTTAAGGAATACAAAGCCCAAACTGACCCATATTGGGTGTACAAACCCATCAGAGGGAAGGTGAGGCTGGCACAGAGGACAAAGGATGCCTGCCAAAAAGGAAAAGTTCCATGGGTAGGAAAGCTAACCAGCATCCCTGTCATCAAAGGAATGATTTATAAAGAATTGCCTAAATGAAACTCAAGGTTCCATTTCACAATCCCAACCCAGAACACCTAGACAGTGCAACTTAATGCCAGCCCCATGGAGGAATGTAAATGGGAACCAGTCCCATGAAATACCTGTTAACGGCAGGTTCTTGAACTGCACAAGTGATGAAGGCAGCCTAACCTTTACTCCACACAACCTAGGAGTTTGGACCCCCACTCAGAGACCAGTAGGGAACAAATACTTTTCGTTTGCTAAAAATATACAAACTTCTTCATATATATTTTAACAAATGAAAAGCGCTTAATTAAATTGGTTTAAGTACTCTGTCTTTGGTCTCCGGACTTTCTTCGTGTTTAAGCAGTTTGTTCTTGTTTGCGTTTTCGAGACCAGTAGGGAACAAGCCCTCACAGAAACCTCCTACAGGTTCACAGTCACCTCTAACCTAGAAGAAAGAAAGAAAGAGGGACATCAGTATCTGGAAAATGAGGTAGAAGTCATCCCAGGCTAAGTATGAGCAATAATGCTTCTCCTCCTCCTCTATGAAGTGAAGATGGGCCTTTTCTACAAAACTACAAAGGAACTTTGTGGAGGGCCAAAGTGCTTAGCTTCACTAGATGGAGGAAAGGTGTACCTACAGGTTGTTTCTTCTTATCAAGATTCAAACTATGGCTGTCCCAGGACTCAAAAAACAGCTCTACCACCACAACTCTAGGAAGCCTGACATCTCATGGGTGGAAGATGTAAGAGGTCATGGACCATGCAGATCTGCTTCTGGGAAAGTAAAGGCTTCCACCAATCCTCCACAAAGAATCCAATATGAAAGTCCAAAACACCTTCACTGGGTAGCAAGAGGGAATTTCCCACCAGCCCCAGAAAAGACTTCCTTCAATCATTCTTCTTGAATTTGGAAATGAACCCCTTAAAAATAAAGAAGCATGGAACTTCTAGTAATAACAGCAAAACTCAAGATATGAAATTTATGAGCAGCAAAAATAAAATTGCAGATGTGTAAAAAACTGAGCTTATTTAAGTGATGCAACATGTCATAATGTCTGTCACTACAACTTCAAATCCATCCAACAGTGTGAATCTGAATGTTGACTAGTGGAATGAATAACTCAACCCACAGAGCTTGAATACTCACATATCTGTTACAAGCTGTTTTGAGGGCCTTGCTTCAATGGATAATAGCTGGCAATAATCCTTATCAGACTCCAAATAACAACCCAGAGAAGGCAGGCACAGGAAAAGCTATAGGAAGGAAGGATTCAGAAGGTAAAACAATCATAAATGTAGAAGCCAACAGTCCTAAACAAGAATAAATGACATCGAACAAAGTAAAGAATACTTTATTATGCAACAGTTAGCTTAGCACTTTCATCCAGCATGCGACCTCGTCAGAACTTCTGAATTTATTCCTGTTCATGACTGTGGCTTCTGCGTTTATGGTCAGTTTTTAATTCCTCTAATGCAGAAGAAGAATTCTTTTGTTTGGCAAAGATTCAGAAGGCCATATCCTAAAGCACCAACATGTTGAAGGAGATCATACTCCTGGACTGGAGATCCAAGCCCTATGGGCCTGCTGAAAGTGTGCACAAAAAAAAAAAACAAATGGCCATTGTACAGATGTCTGCAATGGATACATTCTTAAAGCAAGTGCTAGAAGCAGCAATCCCAAAGCCTAATGACCCTTGAACAAACTGAGCACCAGCTGGTTGGCCATGCTAAAGAAGAAGATAACATATCTTCAGCAAAGGTGACCTATCTCCACACCTTCCTTTATCCACTGGTGTCCCCCAAGGATCTATATTAGGCCCACTCCTTTTCTCCCTCTTTACTAATAATCTAAACACAGCTACTCCACATGGTTCTAGAATACAATATGCAGAGGATTCAACACTTATCTGTGCTGCCACTTCTCTATCAGCTCTTCATTCTCAAACACAGGAATCTTTCACTTCTGCTGAAACATTGTTAGCCAATGCCCATCTAATCCTGAATCCAAACAAAACTAAATTACTCCTCCAACCTAACAAGACATCTATCTAATGCCCACCATTTAATATAATAACCAAAGACAATACTTCCACTTTCCCCGACAACCCAAAGCTTCTTGGAGTAGAAATAGACAATAACCTAAAATTCGACTTGCATGTCTCCCTAACAATAAAAAAGTCCCTAAGAAACTTGGAAGTCTATATAAGCACATAAGGTTCCTGACCAAAATGGCCAAAATTACATTAGCACAAACCCATCTGCTCTCCACTCTACTATATGTCTCTCCAATTTTAACTAATCTTAGGAAAACTTACTTATCTAAGCTAAAAGCATGTTATAATAAAATTGCTAAGTTTGCATCTGACTGCCCATATAGAACACATCATTGTACAGCTTTAAGGATACTAGACTGGCTTGAATTTCCCAACATTATTCTTTACAACTAACTCTGTCTAACTCACAAAACTGTAACGCAACCAGCCAGAACCCCTGCACTACAAAATCTCATCCTTCCTTACAGTTCCAGCAGACCACTTCACTCTAATAATAACGTACTCACCGTCTGCAAGGCCAACAACACTGCAGGAGAATCTTTATTTTCCAGCTATATATCCTGTATATGAACCTCCCTTCCTAACTCCATTCTCTCAATCTTGTCCACTAACCACTTTAAGTCATCACTTAAAGCTTTTCTAAATAATAAGTGGCTATGCTCCTGTACTAACCCCTTGTGAATGCTCTGCTACATCACAGTATACTCCAAACATATCCAAACTCTTTCCCGGTGTTTACTCTTTTATTCCTACCAGCCTGTCTTAACCTTGTATCTTGACATAAGTCATACTTTACAAATAGTACTAGCTAAGTTCAAAGCCTAGGGTGTATTGTCATGATGTAACAAATTTGTATTTTCTTATGTATACTACATTTTGTTTACTTTATACTTTATTGATTATTGTAATTAGTGCATTAAAGTTTACTGTTACTCATGGAGCTTTTCTCCCCAGGCCTCGGCTGAAAAAGGGCCCGTGTCCATTTGGACTTTCCCTGTAAACAAATGTTAAATAAATAAATAAAACAAATAAAAACATCTGCCAAACAACTCAGAAAGTATCTATTTTGCATCTGTTTTCCTGCACTCATGTTTTCCACTCAGGTAAAACCTGATCAAATAATATCCTTTCCCCAAGAATTATGCTCTAGGAAAAAAAAAAAAACAAGGAGGTGACTGAATTAGTTGAGTGACAGGTCCAAAAACACGTTAGCTGGAAAATGATGGTTTGGCATTAAGGAAATCTATTACTTATAGAAAACTATGTAAAGTCCTCTATGAAAAAGGGCCATAAGCTCTGAAGCTATTTGGTAGTTGTGACAGTTACCATTTATTTTATTTTGTTCATTTACTTCTTAATTTTTCCACATGGTAAGTGAAATGGTCCTTCTCAGACATGACCATGGCCACAAGAATGGTAAACAGAGCATATTTATGAACAATTTATTATAACCAATCAACCATAAACATCTCTAACAGAGATAAATGCTAAGTCCTTCAAACTAAAAGCAAATGGGTGATCCACTTCATCACGGGTTCAGTTCTCATGAACAGGGTATATGGAAAGCTAAATCAGGAAATATATGCAGCCAACTCTAAATCCCTAAGGCAATGGAACATTAATCCAGTATTACTCAACAACTGTGCTCGAGCCACCAGAAAGTGGTATCATTTTTCAACTTAACTCCAGCTATGCATCAGTCCACTTTTCTCCTTTTTAGGAATCTGTCCTTGTCAGTCCTGTAAGACTGCTTGAATCAGTTCTTACTGCTTTCTGTTTTAACTGGATGCACTGTGAAATGAATACCTCCTGAGTTACGGTCCTTCACTTGTATCTTACTGATGGTGATAGGCATCTAAAAATCAGGAAAACTTGAGCAGCAACTTATCTGATGCCTTGTGCTGTCAGACTGCTCAGTCAAGCACTGCTTATTTTTATTTTCTTATTCTAAATGGATACATTGTGAATGGAAGACTTCTTGAGTTTTTGTGGTACGAAGAAGGCCTGTTACCATCTTAAGTGCCCTCCTGGTGTCCTGGCTCCTTTTAGGGAACTACTTCCCTATTTACTGGTGGTTGTGATGTACAAGCTTAAAATGTAGGAAACACGAGCAATAGCTTGACTGTCGCTCTATTTTTTGAGACTGTTTAAACCAACTACAATTGTTTTTTTACTTTACTAATAAAAACACTGTGAATGGAAAATGTCCCCCTGAGGGAGAAACATCAGTTACCATCTTAAGTACTCTCTTGGTGTGATGTCTCAGCCCCAATGAGAACTCCCCCTTGTAGCTTACTGGTGGTTATGGCCTTCTGTATTCTTAAAAGGCCGGAAAACACAAGCAGCAACTTGTCTGTTGTGACACTGCTTGAACCAGTCCTGATTTTTTCTCTTTTTTTAATGGGATAAAATTAAAGAACTACTTCCTGTTTTTTTTTTCTTTGTGGGTGTGAGGAGGGTGGCTTTTTATCTTGTCCTACTGTCCCATCCCTGATAATAAACCCTCCAGTGTATCTTACTGGTGTTTGTGTGATATATTACATATACATTTGTTTTATTTTCAAATAATCTTTATTAAGCATAACTACAAGAAGGGAACATCTCATATAAAAAGGAAAATGTACAAAACCAACATTTGCCTTTACATTAACAAAACTTACATACACCAGACAATTACTTAAATGTAAACCTTTGAAAAACAGAAAGAATGAGAGACAGATAAAAACAAACTTCAATTTACTACATATATAGATCATAAGGAGCATCAATGGGAGTCCTTCACTGAAAAAATTTCACTGTCCTGTTCATAAGGTATAAAGTAAGTGCATTTCTGGATATTTACAAGTGGTACCTACAAGTGCAAAGAAAGGCAGAGGGATGTGTGAAGGCCCTATATGCATCTCAAAAGGTGAGAAATTATTCGACACAGGTTCATAGGTAAGTACTAGACTAGCTCCCATTGCAGGCAATTTTAAGCCTAGCTAATTTTCCTTTTTGTGCTTGAAATAACCTATCCCATTTGGTTAAAGACTGGCCTTGCCCATCCTATGGTCAATAATTATAAATATTACCCCTAATGATAATAAATGGGATCATACCATAGATAACCTGAGGGGACCCATGCATGGGATAAAGCATTTAGAAGTTGCAGCTGCCCCGTAGTACTACAGGGGGCAGTCCTGGGGTACATTTTCTGTTTCCCGGACAGGATGAACTTTGTTTTGTGTGGATTGGAAGTCTGTTCCACAGCAGCAGTACCTTCTGCAAAATTTACCTGTCCCTCCAAACCACTCTGTTTATGTTGCAGAAGAGATTTAGATCTGTAGACTGAGTATTTCTGATGTCATCTGACTTGCCGGTGTGCAGAAAATCCATCGGTAATGGGTCAGAGGATGCCTTGCATGCCAGTCACAGGACACCTCTTAATAGTCTATAGGATACAGAGTACAGTGACAGGGCTTTGAATCAGTCCATTTAGGACACATTGTTTACACCTTGTATCCTTTTAGTAAGGTATCTCTGTGGGCGTTCCATTTGCATTACATTAAAGCTCCTTTAACTTTCTTATAGAAAATATATACCCAGCTATTCATGTAGTGTGGGTATTATCTAGACAATATGAAATTGTCATTCCAGATCCCTTCAAGCTTTTTCCCCTTTATACTGGGTCACTAATTGAGATTGCCAAATTTCCAAGATCATTCAAGAGTCGAATAAGGACAATACCCTCAAGAGTCCCTGAATTCTTGCAAAATGTTATATTCTGCTTAACCATTAACATTATCAACTGAAGTAATGACCAGCATTGTGAAGGAAGTGAGAGTACAGGGTCTTATCCTATATGGAAAAGGGAAAGTACAGTTCTGTGCACTTACCATAAATGTAGATGTTCAAGTGTATTCACTGTTGCAGTCATCATACTTGGGTTATCTGCCTGCAGGTAGCCCTCAGTCGGCCCGAATACCAGAGACTTAGTATTTCTGCAACAGTTGCTGTCGCTCCAGGACTGACGTCAGGTTGTCAGGGGTATAAAAACAGGCAGTCGACGACATTACATCAGTTTTTCTTGCCCCAAATGGCAGGAGCCCCTCAAATAGGGAGCTAAGTTATGGTGGTGAAAAAACACCCTCAGTAAAAAGTAAATACCAATACCGCTGAAAGGGGTAAGTATTAAACATAGAGAGGAGAGAGAGACAAGGGGGCTGGAGGGAAGGAAACCAGGACTGCAACAGTGAATAAACTCGAACATCTACATTTATGGTAAGTGTACACAACTGTACTATGTTCTTCCTGTTTCACTGTTGCAGTCATCACACTTGGGTAGATTCCCAAAGCTGAGGAAGGGTGGAGGCAGTCAAGAAGAGTTGGGGCTGGTTAGTATGCCTTGCAGGACTGCTGTTGCAAAACTTACCCTGGATTTGGAAAAGATAGGCAGGTGGTAATGCTTGGTGAAGGTATGTACAGAACTCCAGGTAGCAGCTTTCAGGATGTCCCTGGTAGGGACTCCCCTGAGGAATGCTGTAGAGGTAGAAGTTGCCCTAATGGAATGCGTTCTGACCCCCCCTCAGGGGTTGGTTTCCCATGGTGCTTGTAGCAGAAATGGATGCAGTGTGCTATCCATTAGAAATTGTTTGCTTCGAAATGGTCTTGACCCCTGCCCCTGGTTTAAAGCTGACTAGCAACTGGTTAGATTTCCTGAAAGGCTTAGTCCTATCCAGGTAGAATCTGATCTGTCTGTGCACGTCCAAGGAGTGCAGGATCCTTTCCCCCTTATTTTGAGAATTAGGGAAGAAGGTTGGCAAATGGATATATTAGTTGAGAGCCACACTGGACAACACTTTTGGCATAAAGGAAGGGTTAGTCCTGAGGGAAACCCTGTCAGGATGGAAAACAATGAAGGGGTCCATGGCCATAAGTGCTTATAGCTCAGACACTTTTCTAACTGAAGTGATGGCCAAAAGTAAGGCTGTTTTCCAAGAGAGGAATTTTAACTCTGCCGACACTGCAGGCTCAAAGGGGGGTAGCGTGAGCTTTTCCAGTACAAAGTTAAGGTCCCAAGCAGGGGTGGGTGCTCTCCTTGGTGGCCTTAAGTTGTTTGCCCCTCTCAGGAACAGTTTGATAACAGGGTGAGAGAAGAGAGGCGGCTCAGTGTTGTAATAACCCGAAATGGCAGAGGCATGGATCTTAATGGAGGAGAAGGATAGGCCTCTGTGGAGTAGATCTGCTAAGTAATCCAGGATTAGAGGAAAGGAGGGCAGAGTTGTGTCCTCTCCTTTAGATTGAATCCAGGAGCAGTGCCCTTTTTCACTTATCAGCATAGGAATTCCCTTGTACTGGGTCTTCTAGCCTCAAGAATGACGTCCAGCACCTGCTTGCTTAGGCTGGTTACAGGGTGAGATTTCAAGGAATAAGCCATGCTGCAAGATTTAGGGTTTGCAGTTGCGGATGCAAGATCTGTCCCCCCTGCTCAGATAGCAGGGTTGGGTTCTGGTGTAGGTGCCAGGGTGGGTACCAGTGCTGGCGTGGCAAGTCCAGGGCAATCAGAATTGTCCTTGGTCTGTTCTGTCTTATTTTGAGCAATACGAGTGCGGGGAGTGCCTTCTGCGTGGAGTCTGCATGTCCTCCCCGTGGTTGGGTGGGCATTCGAAAGACATGTGTAAATGGGCTTGCCTTCGTTGAAGGTTGAACATCGAGCTGGCACCTCAGCATTCATGAAAGTCTACTGCCAATCATTAGCAGACCGGAGTTCCGTTGTGGTGAGCCCTAACCGGGAAAAGCCAAAAGACAAACAACAACAACTCTTGGGAGAAGGGGCAGTGGGAGGAAGGCATAGACTAAGAGGTTTAGCACTGAAAAGATAGGGCATCCACTTTCCAGACTCTGCTGTGAGGTGTCCTGATGCAGAATTTGCTGAGCTGGTGATTGCAGGGGGAGGCAAAGAGATCCACCTCTGGGGTCCCCCATTTCTGAATCAGAAGGTTGAAGGTGTTGGCCTCTAATTGCCACTCATGTGGGTCTAGGAGGTTTCTGCTTATGTCGTCTGCCATCGAGTGCCAGGAAGTGAGCTTGCAGATTGACCTGCATGTCTAAGGCCGTGTTCCACAGTGCCATGGCTAGCCTGCAGAGTGGATAAGAGTGGGTTCCCCCTTGCTTGGTGATGTACCACATCACTGTGGTGTTGTCTGTTTTTATTATCAGGTGTCCTGGGGAGAGTAGGGATCTGAAAGCTATCAGTGGAGAGAACAAACAAAAAATATTAATTTAAAAATAAATGTAATTAATAGATTTGTGGTGTACAGCTGAAATTTGGAATATAGGTAGAATACATACATAGTACACAGGTACAGTACATATATTGTAGATTAGCCAGTGTTTGTGAGTAAGAGTGAAAACCATTATCAAGTACTCTAGGTTTAGTATGTGTACCTTATCCACTTTCACTAGCCTGGGGAGCAATCATGGCACTGCCAACTTTGCTTGACATGTTGCCTAATGAGGTTTTTAAAGGAAACTTTGGATGATGTGTTCTGTATGCTAGTGGGGAGAGAGTTTCATTTTTTAGCCACTGAACTACTATATAGTGCGTCTCCAAAGCTATTGTAGCTGTTGGTGACTTCTAGTAGTAGTTTGCTTGATGATCTAGGAGGCCTTTTGGCTGAGTGATGTACTAGGTTTTTGAGGGCAGGGCACTTATTGTTGAGGTAATAGATAGAAAGACAGAGGCAGAGCTGATTGTAAGTTAGGAGGTTGGGCAGTTCAAGCCAGTGGAGCTGTCTCAAAGGAGTACAGTGATGAGTTCTATATGAGCAATTTGCAGCAAAGCAAGCAATTCTGTTATAGCAGCCTTCCATTTTGCTTAGTTCGGTTTTGTTGAGATTAGTCAAAATGGGAGATGCATAGAATAGGGTGGATAGAAGTTGGGAGCGAGCAATGGCTGATCTTGTGTTGGTAAGAAATGGTTTGATATGGTACAGTGATCCCAGTTTGGCATGTACCTTTTTAATAGTTAAGTTGAGATGACTATCAAATTTTAGGTGGGAGTCTATGGTTATTCCCAGTAGCTTAGCCTGTGCCACTGGAGTGATTGGAGTAGCACTTGTGGAGTAGATAGTGAATTGACTATCAGTGTTTTTGTTAGAACTGGTTATAATCATAAGCTGAGTTTTCTTTGGATTGAGGATAGGTTGGGCTTTGATAAGGTAGTTTTCAACATCAGAGAATGCTAGTTGAGTTGTTTGCAGGAGGGTGGGAATGTTTTGTGCAGCACAGATTAAGGTAGTGTCATCTGCATACTGAATGACAGATGCATGCTGTGTGGAGGTATGGAGGTCATTTGTGAAGACTGTGAATAGTAGTGGTCCTAAGATAGAACCCTGTGGGACTACTATAGTTATGGGCAGCTGAGGAGAGACAGAATTTTCCCATTTCACAGCTTGGTACC
The DNA here is from genome assembly GCF_019279795.1 of Protopterus annectens. NCBI lineage: Eukaryota > Metazoa > Chordata > Ceratodontiformes > Protopteridae > Protopterus > Protopterus annectens. The sequence goes on from NC_056733.1 coordinate 1,152,658,573, forward strand.
TGTCAGTTAAGTAGCTTTGGAACCAGGTAAGAGTGGAATTTGATAGGCGATATCGGTTTTGTTTGCTTAGCAGGATTTGGTCTGAGACTGTGTCAAATGCTTTGGACATATCCAAAAAAAAGAGTTGACACCTGTAGGCCTTCATTTTTGAGACTGTTTACTGTGTCTGTGAAGCAGAGGAGGTCTGTAGTGGTACTATGGGCAGGTCTGAAACCATGCTGAGTAGGTGATAGGATGTTGCTGTCTAGGAGATAGTTTAGCATCTGTTTATGGATGCATTTTTCTAGGATTTTGACCGGGGGGAGAGGAAAGCAATGGGTCTGTAGTTATTAAGTTCAGTGGAGGACCCACCTTTATGTATGGGTGTAACATAGGATATTTTCCAGAGTTTGGGCACATAGTTTTCAACAACTGATCTGTTTATCAGTGTGGAGACTGGGATAGCAATAGCATCTGCTGTGAGTTTCAAGAAATAGCTGGGGAGTAGGTCGGCTGCTGTTGATGAGGTTTTTAGTTTGGAGAGCACGCTTTTGATTGAAGTGGTAGAAACTGTTTTGAGGGTAAAGCTTGTATTAGTGTTATTTGTGTTGGGGGGGATAGTGAGGAAGGAACTGTCCTGTGATACTAAGGATAGAACTGAGTTCACAAAGTGGGAGTTGAATTGTGTTTCGATTTGAACTTTAGTGCCAGGGGTGGTTGGTTTGGGGGTAGCCTTTTGGGTGGATTTTAGTAGCTGGTTTACATTTTTCCAAAATTTTGGGGGGTTGTGTTGGTAGTTTGTAATGTTGTGTAGTAGGATTTTTTGTCCAGCCTAATGCATTTTTTTGCATGGTTGTGCAGTTCTTGGTACTTAGTTAGGCTTTGTGTTTCTTTGTTTTTTTGACAGTAAAGCCAGGCAGTGTCTCTGGACTTGAGGATTTGTTTGGTTTCTTTACTGAGCCAGGGGTTTGTAGAGGTCCTAACCTTGATTTTGCGCAATGGAGCGACAGTGTCTAGGTGTTGTAGAAATGTTTTGTTGAAATATGCTACAGCCTGGTCAAGTGGGAGGGTTTTTAGGGGGGGTCCAGTCACAGTTACAGAGTAAAGTGTTGAGGACCTCAGGAGAGAATGTTTTTGTGTTTCTAGTGGGTATATAGTTAGTGGTTTTGCATATGCTTGTTCTACTATGTATAAAGTATATTTTGTTGTGGTCACTTAAGGTGTCTGTGAGACTGCATGTGTGAGGGTACAGTGTGGGGTTGTTAGTTAGGACCCAGTCAAGGATGGATTCGCTTTTAGATTTTTTATCACATCTAGTTGGAACTTGGACTAGCTGCTAGTAGCCATGGAGATTTATTAGATTACTTGGTGGTTCTGTTATACAGGTGAACCAGTCTAGGTTGAAGTCCCTCAGAATAAGGGTTTCTTGTGAGTATGTGGAAGAACACCAGGATAAGAAGTCTTCAAGGCTAGCAGGTGTATTACCAAGTGGAATATATGTCACAATTGTGGTGATTACCTTTTTGGGGTGAAGTTGAAGTTGTGAGATAAGTATGTCCCAATTATTGGGGGAGGGGTAGGAGCTTGGTAATTGATGGACAGTTAAGTTGGACTTGTACAGTAAGGCAGTTCCACCCCCTTTATGAAGCGGTCTGTTTTGTCTAATGATACTGTAGCTGGTAGGGAGAACTTCTGAGTTAGCTATGTTTTTATTTAGCCAGGTTTCTGTTAAAGCAACTATGTCTGGGGAGTACTGTGCCATTGTGGCCTGGAGTTCAGGTATTTTATTTTTGATACTTCTAGTATTAATATTTAGCATTAAAAGATGGTTGGTTTTGCTGCTGTTGTTGATTTACCCAGGGATGAAGAAAGTGGAGGTGTTATGTTCTGACATTTGTGTTGGAGCAGTTTGTGTTGGACAGGATGGATTTGGGCCTGGGTTGGGGTGGATATCCCCACTTATGGTGAGCCTGCTGTTAAAATGGTGATGCAGATGTTGGAGCTTGGTGAGGAGTGTGAGAAAGTATTGTGTTTTTTTGGAGTAGGAATGAGAGCATATGTGTTTAGTTCTGAATTGGTTCGTTATGTAGTTCTTGAACAGTTGTGGGCAGATATTATTATAATGTGTGGTGTCTGTATATGAGAGTGCATAATGTAGTGTTGTGCTATTAAGTTTAGGGATATTGCTAGAGTGATAACTTGTGGTGTTGTAAAGAATTATGAGAAGACAGACTAGACTTAGTTGTGTGATATTCATGGTTATAAAGTTTAAGTTGGTTCTAGGTGGGGAATCTGAATAGGAATTATAGGGTTGCACTATTTGTGGATGGGGAAGTAGTGTGGGTGATGTAAAAAATGCCTAGTAGAAATGAGAGTGATTGGGAGTATTTTGTGTGGGGCAAGTTGGTGTGGTATAATGTGATATGACTTGAGGAGCTGTGATTGGTGGAGGTGATGTGAGGGTGAGCTGTGGATGTGGCTGTGATTACTATAAATGTAGAGATAGTGGGGGCGGGATGGAATAGGGGGCAGGGGAGCAGAGACAGCCCGAGCGTTAGGGAGGGTGAACGGAGCAGGGCAGAGCCCACCAAGACAAGAGAAAAAAGTAAGTATTACTTTACAAATCTGAACACTTTAAACAAATTCCTGAGGTCTAATGGCTTACCAGCAAGAAGAATGTAATTGCTGAAGAGCACTTGTGTCCTGGTGGGAGACTAGAAATTTAAAGATGGCTCCATGCTCAGCAGGAGTCTAATATAGACTTAGTATTGGGGGAGGGAGATAGCACAAGGGGTGTAAACCATGACCCGAAATGTTGTAAAATCTAATTGCCGAATGGTCACATAACTGAAGGTGGGAATTAAGGAAAGTTGACAACTCGGGAATGTCAACTTTACCGAAACTACCGACACTTACGGCTAATTGCTATAAACGATTTGCAGAGGGGGCAAGCCCCCCCCCCTGCACTCCCATACCTCCTATTACTTATACATACAAGCTCCAAGATCGCACTACAGTGAAGGAAAGGGTAAATTTCCCATTCCCTAGTACAGTGCAATCTCCATTCAAAATGACAAACCCACAAGAGCGACTGCATACTAACATTCACTCTTGTGGATTCAAACATTGAAAAATCAATGTTACGACACCTTGGAAGAGTGCCTTTTGACCTTCCAAGGTTGCATAACTGGTTTATGACATTTTCATGGTAAACCAGGTTCGGCAAATCAGGTGCAACAGATATCTTGTCTTTGTTTTAGGAGAATCAGGTCATGACAATCCCCCCCAAAATGTAACTCCATGCACCTAACTCTCCAGAATGGTATCTACAACAAGTGGTGGGAGTAACAGAGTAGATAATCCCTAATTTGTATGGGAGTTTAAAAGTACTTGTATAAGCACGGACAAAGACTAAATCTCCAAGAAACACAGGCATAATATGGAATCTGTATCAAGTATGCCCAGCAGTCTTCAGTGATCTGAATGGGAAAAACAAATGAGTATGGTAACACGAATGAAGACAAAAATAATTAAAGAAAATCTCAGAAATATTTCTTATGTTGATTAATACCCTCTACAGCTCCTTATTTGCCTAATGGTCTTACCTGGTTAATGAAAGAATAAACAACAGATGCACACAAATATATGCTACAACTTTCTCATTATTTTTTCTAGTATTAGGACAAGTATTTAGCCATGCCTAGACACACATCTCCATTGGCTCAATACTTAATGATAGTCAAGACAGTTTGGGACATACAGGGAAAACATCATGACCAGCTGTCTCAAGGTAGCTGTAAAATCAAAACAAACAATATTGGTCTGACCCTCTCTTACCCCTGAATAACCAGAAATGTCTTCAAAGTAGCGGAATCGAGCAACTCTGGCTCGGGTAGAGCCAGACTCTTCTCCAAGTGCAGTATCACTTTTCTTTTTTGACTGTTTCACCTTTTTCTCTTTGAAATTTATATTGTGGGCAACCTAAGGAACAAACAAAATTATTGGCATCAGAAATATTATGTGAGAAGTACTTATCTATTATCAGTCATCTTTATTTACTTTCACACTTCATTTGGAAAAACACACACTAAAATAACTGCCTATCTGCAGATATCAAGGATTTTGATGGACTAATAAAGACTATCATCATTACAATAAACATGATGCTGCAGTACTGACAATCCGTTTTTAAGGAATAAAGATACACATTAGCTAGGAAATGCCGCCTCACAGTAGGACGCTGTCCGGTTCGATTCTCAGCTAGAGCGTCTTCTGCGTGGAGACATGCGTGAATGGGCATACCTTCGTTGAAGGTTGTGCTTCAGGGCTGGTAACTCGGCACGTAAAAATCAACTACCAATCATTAGCGGACCGGAGTTCCGCTGTGGCGACCCCTAACCAGGAAAAGCCGAAAGACACAACATTAGCTAGGAAATGGTGCCCTTAAAAAAAGAGATACTGTTACATGTAGAGAATGTCCTACAAACAGGAGTCACAGGTAGTGTGAAATAGATAAAGTTAAGTAGAATATAACTACAGACCTCCAAATTCATCTGAGTCTCCAGGACCATACCTCTCAACTGTGCAGATTTTCGCAGAATGTCCAGATTTTTGCCTCATATTTTTGGTCTGTTTTTCATAAAATTGTGGTTTTCTGCCACATTAGTAGCAAATCATTAATGACTGAAGTTAGAAAATAATGACAGACATTTGAGTTTTGGACTTCATATCCTTCAGAAAAATTCATTCTAATGCAAGGAAAACCTTTTATTCTATCAACTTTCAAAGTTTGTAAGAGCAATATCTAAAAATTGTCCATATTTTGGGGCCTTAGTCCCACTTTTACTTTTGGCTTTGTCCAGATTTCTTGATCTAAGAGGCTAAGACGTATGACCAGGACAGTTCCTTCCTGTAGTTAATCATTCAATATAAATAGGCAGCCAATGAACAAAATATTCTAAGCAGTCCCTCTAGAGCTACCCTATCTTCTTCCAAGTATATATCCTCACTGCTAATGTTAACCAGCTGCTCAAATCATAGCTCTCAACCTCATGGCAGATAAAATCTTGACAAAAATAATGGGGGGGAGCCCCAAAAATAGGGACAAATTGTAAATATTGCTCTTATATACTCAGAAAGTTGCTAGAACAAAAGATTTTGTGTTGCCATGCATTTTCTGAAGGATATGAAGTATGAAACTCAAATGCCTGTTTATATAGTGAATTCAGTCCTCACTGATTGCCATTAACATGTAGAAAACCACAAATTTTAAGAGAAACAGACCAAAATTATGAAGCAAAGATCTGGACATTGCAAAAGTCTGGACAGCTGAGAGGTATGGCTCAAATACAGGTAAGACGCACCATCCTTCTTTCATACAAGACTTGAAATACAACTGAATTATGGAGAACCCTAAGTGAAACACATTATGTAACTGTCTGAAAAATAAAAGTGAAGATTAAAAAAAAAGAAAAAAAACAGAAGCTCAGGCACCACAGAGGAACTCAGACATGTTGGAGCCCTGCTGAATGAGACTGTTTTGAGGCAGTTATGGGGGGGGGGTACTGTATAACAATCTATCTTTTTTAAGTGGTCATTCTTCTTTCAGAACAAGTACCAAGCTATTTAAGCTATCAGCTCAACCAGAACACAGCAAGACTACCACTTATTAAATAAAAAAAAAAAAAAAAAATGAGGATCTCATGCAAGCCCACACCTCACCTAGAGTCTACAACTACAAGCTATAACGCAGGAATAGGTGTAGGCAGCAGTCCAGGTGGTGGTAGCACAGACATCCTTGTTGTAAAACGCGCAAAAACTGTCCTGTACTAGAAATGCTGCTTTAAAGAATGGCTTGTAAAACTAGATAATAAATTAAAAGATATCATACTTGTAAAATGTGAAGAATATCTAAATACTATACAAAGACAAAACAGAGGAATCTGAACTGTAAAAAAAGGAAAACAGCTCTAGTGTCATACAGAGATAAAGTCTTGACTATGGTCCAGGCAACCTAAGTTCTGGGTATTGAGTTGGGTACTTGAAATGGAATGGGAGGATGGGTGTGTCCATCCTGGGGGGAGAGGGTGAATGAAGATGACTTTGCAGTGTCACAATCCCTTGAAGGAGGGGTGGATATACAAATGCAAATGCACTTGAAATGGAATAGGAGGATGGGTGTGTCCATCCTGGGGGGAGAGGGTGGAATGAAGATGAATTTGCAGTGTCACAATCCCTTGAAGGAGGGGTGGATATACAAATGCAAATGCACTTGAAATGGAATAGGAGGATGGGTGTGTCCATCCTGGGGGGAGAGGATGGAATGAAGATGAATTTGCAGTGTCACATTCCCTTGAAGGAGGGGTGGATATACAAATTCATAGCCTGGGTGCGGATGTAGCAGGCATACTGGAACACGAATCCAAGCAGGAAAAGCACTGTGGGTCTCTGTGGTGACATGGAACATGTATCTACCCCCCACACACCCGGGAAGGGGGTTACGGATGGACACTACAAATGCCCTTATTTGCTAAGATGTCACCAAAGAAACAAAGCACCCTTGCAGCTGCTCGAAAAGACACCCTCATGGATGGTTCTCACTGCTACTGATGTAGACATCCTAAATACTGATAATTAATGAGGGTCTTGATGGTTGACAGAAGGCCAAAACCGATCTAGAAAAAAACAGAAAAATGTTACCTGAAAGAACACAATTGAATAGAATAGCAAAGACATTGAAGAGAAAGTTAATACTAAAAGACTAACTGAAGCTCAGCACAAGCAAAACAGCCACGAAATCAAATATAAGACAGAAAAAAACAAACAAAATGGAAGGATAAACATTTTAAAGGTCAATAAAAATACAGAAAGTGTTATTTTGAAATGTAAAATAATTTGTATTGGAAAAAGACAAAGAGAAAACGTGGATTAAGCAGTATAAAGAGTGAAACTGCTTTGTAATAAGAATATGGAAAATAAGAAAAAACATGTCTAAAATGTATTGCAGAGGTGTCGGGTTCAGGCACCTGGGCAGCAAGACATTTCCCTGAGGTACATTTGGTTGGGGACACATGGCTGAAGTGATTTTCAGCTGCACAGAAATATGGCTGTTGCAAATTCCCTGTGGGCAAAGAGAAGAACACACTGCCATCCCACAGCTTTAATAACTAAGTGCATGGGGGCAGAAGTAGTAATGAGTGCTGTGCTCAGTTTACAGCACATGGTTATGTAACTACAACATGCAAAAGTGTGTTACTCCATGGGGGAAATCTTGCATGCTAATGTTGTCACATTTACGCTCCAGGTTGCATTTCAGGTACTAATTCCTAGACACTATGAAGGCAGAACTGGTTTACACACACCAATTATAAAGGCACTGCCCATTGTGCACTGCATTTTACTGCCAATGACATGCCCAGTGGCCACCCTGTTGCTGCTGCCTGCAATGGGCAGCATTACAGTAAAAGATACTGAAATACATAAATAAGTGGAAGTCTCTTAGGGAGCATCACGGCAGCATCACAGCTACAATTTGGCTCCTAGAAAACAACAAAGTCTAATGACTTCTCACCTTCTCTTTGTTGATGATTTAAAACTGTATAGCTCATCAGATGAGGAACTGAAAGCGCAGTTGCAGGTTGTCAAAATTTTTCAGATGATATTAGAATGTCATTTGGTCTTGAAAAATGTGAAAAAGCAACTTTTAAAGGAGGAAAACTGCAGCAATACAAAAACATCAGTTTGGGACAATAATGTGATAAGAACTTGAGTAAGAGGGAGTGTATAAATACTTGGGAATTGATGAAGGATCAACAATAAAACATGAACAAATGCGAATAAAACTTAGTAAGGAATACTTCAGAAGACTTAAATTAATCCTGAAAACAGCACTGACATCTACGAACAAAATCCAAGCTATAAACCAATTTGCTCTTATTGTCCTAACTTGACTGGCTCAAAAACGTGTTGGATAGATTAGATAGGAAAACAAGAAGGATGCTTCATGCTCACCAAATGACTTATAAAAATCAGTGCATACCAAGATTATATATTTCCCATTCCGAAAGACGGGTGGGCCTTCTTGAAATTGATTATATGTATAGATCTGCAATCGTGGGACTCTACACATATCTGCTGACCTCACAAGACCCAAACGTAGTAAAACTTTTGAAATATGAGGAGAATAAATCTAAGATGACTTCTCTGCTTAATCTAGCAGAAGCTTATCGGTGTCAATCAGGAATGGAAATCAAACCAGAAGTAGATAAAAATCAGGCAGCAAGTGAATGTGCCAAAAAAACAAAAAGAATTTAAGGTGAAGGATCAGATGAGAAGGCAAGAAATGTGGAAAAAGGATAAATATAGTTGCAAGTATAGAAAACTTATGGAAGAACCTTATGTTGATCAGGAACGAACACAGGAATGGTTAAGGAGAGGCGAATTCAAACCAAAAGATGCAAGTTAATATTGGTGGCCCAAGATAGTGGGCTGCGTACAGGTTGGTTTACAAAGTCCATTGAACATGTGGGAGAAACAGACAAACGTAGGTTTTGCAAAACCGAATTGGAAACAGTTGCACACCTTGTTGCTGGTTGCGACATACTAATGGCAGAAGAACTGTATACCGAAAGGCATAATAATGTGGTGATACTGTTGCACTGGGGATTGTGCAAACATTATGGTATTGAAGTGGCTGAAAAACACTGGAAACATGAACCACAAAGCATCATAGAAAATGAAGTCTACATCACATGGGATCATCCATTACCAACAGTTCAAAAGATAGATGCTAGAAAACCGGATATAGTGGTCCAAGAAAAGAAGACAAGAGTAGCAATGATCACTAAAATTGCCACACCCAGTGATTATAGTGTCTTGCATACAGAAAGACACAAAGTCATAAAATATTAGGATCTCCAGGCAGAAACGAGAGCAATGTGGAAGAAAGATACCCAGACAGTGCCAATAGTAGTAGGAGCAACGGGTGTTATAAAAAAGAATTTGCAATCATATCTAGATATGTTACCAATACATGTAACTCCATACAAACTGCAGGAGTGATTACTGGGCACACTGCGAGTGCTGCAAAGAGCACTACTGGCTGACATTAAAGTCTGAAACATTACTAATTTCATGAACTTAAATCATAATTTGACTTAGGAATGAGGCCCATTTCTTCCCATCATGGTATTAGAAACCTAAAAGACTTGGAGAAATTTATTAAAAAAAAAAAAACAGAATACACTGAAATGCTTGCATATGCAAAGGTCTCCTGGGAAGGACTGACTGTCAACACGTTTATGTTTTGTATGTATTTGTTAATCGAGCTAGTGCAATGATCCAAATGGACATTTTATGAACTGAGCCTTGAAGCTCATACTCAGATAATGCACACTAACATAACACAAGTATGATGCATTCACTATACTAAGAAAGTTTATGATAAGCATTTGGAAAACACAAGTGATCAATATTAGACATTTTCAAGGTATCAGGAAAGATGCACACTGCAATATATATTACGAAAGAATGCATTACTTTACAGTACTTGTATATTACTTCCCAAGAACTATGCCAGATACTTACAAATGGGATGAGCTGAAAGGAAGAGTTTGAATATACATGTGTGTAAGTAGTGTACAAAGCCTGAGTTTTGTACAGCCTAGATAGTTACATGGGGATGTTATCCTGGAACCAACTGCATTTGGTAGTTACATTTTTTTTTCTGAACAATGGGTGAGATTCACAACCTTTCAAAAGGGTACAGACAGATTCCCAAAGTTCTGGGACTAAGTATGAAAAGCTGCAGTCAATGCAGGAAAGCTTGTTATGAGAGTTATGCAAAGACGGTGCATTTTAGGGGTGGACCTGAGAATGAAGTCAGACTGCTTACACAGCATGCTCGCGAAAATGTTTCCAATTTAAGACAATTACAAAGAAGGATGCCAAGGACCAGGTCTGCTCTTTGAAGGACGTGAGGCCATTTAGCTTTTGATAAAAGGAAGCAGAAGTATTCATGATGATGTGCAATCACTATGAAACTCCATATTTTGTTAGACTTTACCTGCAGGGAAGCTTCTTCTTCTTTTTTTTTTTTTTTTTTTTTTAAATCTTTTGGGTTTCTAATACCATGATGGGAATGGACACCATTCCTAAGTTAAAGTACGATTAAAGTTCATGAAATTAGTATTATTTTAGTCTTTTCAATATCAGCCAAAAGTGCTCTTCGCAGCACCCGCAATGTGCCCAGCAATTACTCCTTCCGCAATTCGTATGGGGTTACATGTATAGGTAACATATCTAAATACGATTGTAGATTCCTTTTTATAAGACTCGTTGCTCCTACTACTATTGGAACTGTCTGGGTATCTTTCTTCCACATTGCTCTCATTTTTGACTGCAGATCCTGATATTTTATGTCTTTGTGTATCTCTGTATGCAAGACACCATAGTCACTGGGTGTGGCAATTTCAATGATCAATGCTACTTTTATCTTCTTTTCATGGACCATTATATCTGGTTTTCTAGCATCTATCTTTTGAACTGTTGGTAACGGGTGATCCCATGATGTAAACTTCATTTTGTGGCTCGTTTCCAGTGTTTTTCAGCCACTTCAATACCATAATGTCTGCACAATCCCCAGTGCAAAAGTCTTGCCACACTATTATGCATTTCAGTATACAGTCCTACTGCTATTAGTATGTCACAACCAGCAGCAAGATGTGCGACCGTTTCCAATTTGGTTTTACAAAAGCTACATTTGTCAGTTTTTCCACATGTTCAATGGACTTTGTATACCAGCATGTATGTAGCCCACTATCTTGGGCCGTCAATATTGACCTTTCATCTCTTTGTTTGAATTTGCCTCACCTTAACCTTTCCTGCAATCATTCCTGATCAACATGAGGTTCTTCCAGAAGTTTTCTATACTTGCAACTATATTTATCCTTTTTCCACATTTCTTGCCTTCTCATCTGGTCCTTCACCTTATATTCTTTCTTTTGCTTTTTAGCATATTCTGTTGCTGCCTGATTAAGCAGAGAAGTCATCTTAGATTTACTCTCTTCATGTTTCAAAACTTTCACTACATTTGGGTCTTGTGAGGTCAGCAAATATGTGTAGAGTCCCAATACTGCAGATCTATACATGTAAGCAATTTCAATGAGGTCCATCCTGCCTTCGGAACGGGAAATATATAATCTTGGTATGCAATGATTTTTATAAATCATTTGGCGAGCATGAAGCATCCTTCTTGTTTTCCTATCTAATCTATTCAACACGTTTTGGGGCAAGTCAATCACTCCAAAACTGTAAGTTAGGACAGGTAAAGCAAACTGGTTTATAACTTGGATTTTGTCAACTCTGTTTTCCGGAATAATTTAAGTCTTCTAAAGTATTCCTTACTAAGTTTTATATGCATTTGTTCATGTTTTACTGTTGATCCTTCATCAATTCCCAAATATTTAAACACTCCCTCTTGCTCAAGTTCTTTTATATCACATTCTTGTCCCAGACTAATTTTTTTGGTGCTACAGTTTTCCTGCTTCAAAGGTTGCTTTAGCACATATATCAAGACCAAATGACATTCCTATGTTATGTGAAAAAGTTTTGACAACTTGCAGTTGTACTTTCAGTTCCTCATCTGATGAGCTAGACAGTTTTAAATCATTGACAAAGACAAGATGAGAAGTTTTTACACTTTGTTGTTTTCTAGGAGCCAAATTATAGCGATGGCCTGAGCTGTTAAGTAGACAGGTTAATGGGTTAAGGGCAAGGCAGAATAGCAGCAGTGACAGTCACCCTGGAATATCCCCCTCAATTTTTATCCCTGGGATAATAATTTGTCCTTTATCATGGCTTAATTACAAAGTGATCTGCCACTGTTTCATGATCATTGTAATGTAGTCGATCAGTGTAAGCAGCATCGTATACATTTTTAAGCATTCTTTTATCCATGAATGTGTGATACTATCAAATGCTTTTTCGTAGTCAATCCATGCCATACTTAGATTCTTCCCCTTTTTACAGTGCTCCACTATGACTTTATTTAACAACAAATGATCCAAGTGTGTATGTTGTCGGAAGACAAGTTACTGAGCTATAGTTTTATGGGTAGCTTGCAGGTTCACTCTTAAGTAGGAGCATTATTTTCCTGTTGTTAGCCAGGCTGGTGTCTGTTCAGGGTGTGCAAACAAATAGTTCTTACTCGTAGCTAAATCTTCGTGCAAAGAAGTTAATAGATTTAACCAGAAGTTAGGTACTGGATCTGGCCCTGGGGTTTTCCAACTGGATGCTTTTCTTAACTTTGTTTCAATCTCTCTGGATGTTACTCCATCCCATTTCATACCCTGTACCTTTAACCTTCTTATTCTTTCTTTTACTTCTATTCATTTAGCATCTTTGTTATGTTCCACAAGATCTTCATAAACAATTCTCCAAACTGTATATATTTCTTCTTTTTTTGGTGGTCTTTCAATTCCTTTTACCTTGTTTCTCAACTCTCTGTAAAACTTTTTTGGGTCATCAATAAATTGCTTATGTCGTACTTTTTCTTTATATTTATGTGTGTATCTTCTAAGTTTTTCCACCTGTGCTGAGACTTTTAGCTTATTTGTGATAGTGCATGACAGATCCTGGTCTGTTCTAATACTGCGCATTGCTTTTATTATGTCTATCTTTCTTATTATTCTTTTAATCTGTTCCCTCTTCTATATTCTTCTAACAGTGACACTTCTTGTCTTATACTTGTCTCTATTCGATACTTCCAAGATGGTATTCTGTTTTTCCCCTTCTTTTCCCTCACTACCCTGTGTTCTTGTGGTAGAACATTATCAGTTATTAATTTAGCTGCACTGTAGTATATCCTGTTTGCTTCTATTATATCGTATGGATCTCTATGGACAGTCCTAATTACTGTGTTCATTTGTTTTATCAACCTTCTGACATTTGGGGTTTTTCTGACCTTCTGCAGTCCATTTCTTTCATTGATCTTAATATCTCTGTCTATCTCTATCAAATCAAACAACTCTTCTCTTAGCTTGTTTTCTTCTAAACTGAGGACACATTTTTTATTTTCCATTTCCTGCAGGCATTCTACAGAAAGTTCTATAGCATCTTCCTGTGGCACATTCTCTTCAATTTCATTCCGTGACATCCATTGCTCAGTCATATGGGAACTCACTGGCCTATCACTCCTCAACACTGACTGCGTCAAAGTTTCTACAGTTTCCTGTTCCCTCCCTTGATGTCCAGCTTTACGTGAATGTTTATACTGGTTTCCTGTGGAAGGCTCCAAAATATCTTCATATGGCACCTGACCAATTGCTTCCTGTTCCACTGATTAATTTGGATATCCACTGTTTTATCCTGTTGTGGTACTTTCTGAACTGATTTTCTACACTGAATCCTTAATTTCGCAGGTACTCCACAACCTCATTTTCTATTTCTTTAACTTCTCCATTACTGATCTCCTTTTCCCCTTTGTCTTCTCCATTACTGATCTTCTTTTCCCCTTTGTCTTCTTATTTTTTGTACTGTAAAGTTTTCCATATCTGGATTTCTTTGCCTGGATTTCTCTTAAAATATCTTTGGTGCTGCTCTTTTTGTATTGGATAGTTTTGCTTTCTCCTTTGCATAAATATTGTACCATATTAAATCTCTTTTTCTTTCCCATGTCCATATTTTTTCTTCAGATGTCTCCTGGTCTTCTTGCTTCTCATTACTTTGTGAACTCTCTCCATTCGCTGTGATATAACCTGTGTTAGATCTTCTACACCAAATCCTTCACTTTGCAGGCACTCCATAACTTCAACTTCTATTATTTTTTTTCTGATTTACTAATTTTCTTTTCTACATTCCTTCTTTGTGATATTATTTTCTTTATTGTGAAATTTTCCATATCTGGATGCCTTTGCCTATATTTCTCTGCAAATATCTCTGGGGCTGCCTTAACTATATTGATTAATTTGGCTTTCTCCTTTGCATAAATATTGCACCATATCAAATCACTCTCTCTTTCCCATGTCCATATTTCTTTTTAATACTTTTCAAAAATCTCTAGGTTTTGTTGTTTATATTGTAACACTTCCTCAGATGCTTCTTTTTCCAAACAAATCCTTCTTTCTTGATCTATATACTGTTTTTCACAAATCTGTTGTATTGATGAATACATATTTTATTTGATGCTTCTGACAGTTTTTCTTGTGGACGGATTTTTCTTTCCTCTATTTTCTCTCTCAATCATTTTGTATATCTTGTGTCTGGAAATCATGGGCTTTTTGCATAACAGTAACAATACATAACTTCTTCCTTATCCTCAATAGTCCACCTTATCATCTTTATGGCTCTTATTTGGCCTATCATTATTTTATGATTTTTGTGGACTACTACTACCTTCTACAAAGGGGGGGCATCTTCCCCATGGGCCTGGCTGGTCCCATTGCAGGAATGTTTCTGTATTTTGAGGATTCTATACTATCCTATTATGCAGACTGGGAAAAAAATGACAGGGGAGGCGAGTGAGCACCTAAGAGGGGAGGGGCCCAATACTGGAGGAGGTGCGAAAAATAGGCTAAAAAAATAAAAGTAAAGCAGAGGAAACAAAAAGAGTAGAGAAGAAATCAGTTCAGTAAGGGAATTCAAGGCAGGCACAGACAGAAGCAGACTTTTATGGAGATGGAAAAGGAAATAAACTGAAATAAAACACTGGATGCACCTGCATACGGAAGGGCAGATGAAAACATGAGCACAATTAAATGTACAGTTTGAATTGCCAGATTAATTAAAAGATTAGGAATATCAGGGACTGACAACTAAATGGGAGAAAATAATTAAAGAAAGAGCTAAGATAAGGGAAGAACCCAAAGTCATGAGAGAAATTAAAGGAGGATAGTTGGGGGAGACATTAAAAGATTAACAGAAAAAGGCATCAAAATATTAGAAAATGAAGAGAAGGAAAAAGTAAGCAGAAAACAAAACTGGGATGGGGTAAATCCATGTTGTGGTAGCCCTCAGTCGGTCTGAACACCAGAGTCAAGGTTTTGTGTGTTGGCTGCTGTCGCTTGCTGGTTGTCGTCAGGTCGTCCAAGCTATAAAGGATAGCAGGTGATGCCATTACCTCAGTTTTTCTTGCCTTAACCAGTCACAGAAGTCCAATTTTAATAATTATTAGTAGTCCTGGGGTCAGAGACCCCCACCGAAATATGTCTCTCTCTAAGGAGAGCAGATATCACAGGGAAAGAGGGAGGGGGAAAAGCATGACTGCAGCAGTGAATACACTCGAACATCTACATTTATGGTAAGTGCACACAACTGTACTATGTTCTTCGTTTCTCACTGCTGCAGTCTTAACCATTGGGAAGATTCACAAAGCTGAGGAGAAGGGTGGAAGGCTGATAGAAACTTAAGATTGGGAGAGCATGCCCTGCCGAAATGCAGAGGCAAACCCAGCCCTAGCTTTTGAGAATAAACTCAGATGGTAATGCTTGGTGAAGATGTGGACTGAAGTCCATGTGGTAGCTTCCAGGATGTCCTTGGTGGGTACCCCTCTAAGGATTGATGTGAAAGTACAGGCTGCCCTAGTGGAATGGGTTCTGATGGTCCCAGAGGGTGGTTCTCCATGCAAGGAGTAGCAAAATTGGATGCAGAGTGCTAGCCATTTTGAAACGGTCTGTTTGGGTATTGGTTTCCCCTGTGCCCCTGTTTTAAAGCTGACCATGAGCTGGTCAGTTTTCCTGAATGTCTTTGTACGATCCAGATAAAATCTGAGTTGCCTGTGCACATACAAAGAATGCAGTATCTTTTCCCCTTGTTCTGAGGGTTAGGGAAGAAGGTGGGCAGGTGGATGGCCTGGTTGTGGGTAACATCCAAAACGACCTTTGGCATGAAGGAGGGGTTGGTTCTCAGGGAGAACCTGTCTGCATGGAAGATGATAAATGGCTCCATGGCCATTAAAGCTTGAAGCTCTGACACTCTCCTGACTGAAGTAATAGCCAGGAGAAAGGCAGTCTTCCAAGAGAGGTACTTTAATTCTGAGGATGCTGCAGTCTCGAAGGGGGGGCAGAATAAGCTTTTCTAAAACATAGTTCAGATCCCAGGCTGGGGTGGGCTGTCTTCTGGGAGGCCTGATATTAGAGGCTCCTCTAAGGAATTGTTTAATAAGAGGTTGGGAGAATAATGGCTGTTCTGTATCAAAGTGTGCTGAGATGTCAGAGGCATGGATCTTTATGGAGGAGGAGAAGGAGAGACCCTTATTAAAAAGCTCAGCCAGATAATCTGGAATCAGACGAATGGAGGGCAGATGAATGTCTGCCCCCTTGGACTGGCTCCAGGAGCAGAATCTTTTCCATTTTTCAGCATAAGATTTTCTAGTGCTGGGCCTTCTGGTTTCTGTGACGATGTTAAGGACTTGCTTGCTTAGCACAGATTCCTTGTTGGTTATGGTAGAATAAGCCATACTGAGAGCTTGAGTGTCTGCAGGTCCGGGTGCAGCATTGCCCCCCCCCCCGGGGTAGCAGATGAGGTATCAGAGGTAGCTGCCAGTGGGGCTGGAGAGACAGGCTGCACAGCAGTGGGTACTAATGTGCTCTGGGCCAATCTGGGGCAATGAGTATTGCTTTTGGTTTTTCCTCCCTTATCTTGATTAATACTTTTGGAATGAGAGGAAGAGGTGGGAATGCATATACAAAGAGGGTATTCCAAGGGAAGGTCAGGGTATCGACCTTCCAGGCCAGGTGATGGGACTCCCTGGTGCAGAATTTCTGTACTTTGGTGATTTAAGTGAGAGGCAAAGAAGTCCACCTGGGGTGGGTGGGGGGTCCCCCATGTGTGGGTAATTTGCAGAAAAATATCTCTGCGGATTTGCCATTCGTGTGGGTCCAGCAGGTTTCTGCTTAAGTGGTCTGCTAAGGTGCTGTTGATGCCCGGTAGGTAATGGGCTATAAGATGTAGTCCCATGGATGAGGCTGCTAGCCACAGGTTCAAGGCTAGTCTGCACAGGGGGTAAGACTGAGTCCCTCCCCGTGTGCTGATGTACCACATGACTGCGCTGTTGTTTGTTTTTATGAGAAGACCCCTGGTTTGAGGTAGGGTTTGAAGGATGCCAGAGAGTTTTGCACTGCTATCATTTCCTTTTGGTTGATGTGCAAGGGTAGTATTCGTGCATCCCAGAGACCATGGGCGCATCTGCCTTCTAGGTGGGAGCCCCAAGTTATGTCCAAAGCATCTGTAGTTATGGTCTGGTCTGATGGACAGAGGGTGAATGGAAGTCCCTTGTTCAAAGCACAGGCTTGGGCCCACCAGAGGAACTCTGATCTTATGCAAGGGATCAGAGGCAGGGAGCTGTCCAGAAGATGAGTGTGTTGACACCATAGGTTCTTTAGGTACCACTGAAATTTCTTTATGTGCAGTCTGGCCAGAGGTACCAGGAGAATGCATGAAGCCATGTACCCTAGAGCTTGCAGGAATTTCCTGGCAGAAAGCTGGGTTTGGGAGGCCAGAGTAGTGAAGTATTTTGGTAGGAAACTTTGTTTTTCTGGGGACAGAAAGGCCATTTGCTGTTCTGTGTCCAGTTAAGGCTCCCAGAAATATGATTTTCCTAGTAGGTGTTTTGATTTCCTTTCGTTGATAGTAAACCCCAGAGAGGCGAGTAGGGTTTTTGCAAATGAGAGGTGCTGCAGGAGCAGTTCCTTGCAGTCAGTCTGGATGAGACAGTCATCCAGGTAAGGGTAAATCTGTACATTGTTTTGCCTGCAAAAGGCAATGGCAGGAAGTAGACATTTGGTGAATACCCTGGAGCAGTAGATAAGCAAAATGGCAAAACAGTGAATTGGAAGTGTAATGATCCTGCTCTGAAGTGCAGGAATTATCTGCATGATTCCCTTATTGGGATGTGCAGGTAAGCATCCTTTAAGTCTAAGGTGACCATCCAAGATTTGTTTGGCAGCATTGGTAGAAGCTGTTGTAAGGTACGCATTTTGAATTTTGGGATTACCAGGAAAGTATTGAGAAAGGAAAGGTCCAGGATGGGACACCAAGTCCCCTCTTTCCTGGGAACAAGGAATAATCTGGAATAGAATCCTTTTGGAACTTGTTCTGGAGGCACCGGTTCTACTGTCCCTAGAGATATTAGGTTTTGCACTTGTTTTAGTGCTTCTTCCCACTGGTTTGGAGGTAGGTCTGGGTACCCTCTTGGAGGTGGTAGTTCTCGGAAATTGAATTTGTACCCCTGAGCAATGATTTTTAAGACCCACTGATCTTTTGTTATAGAGTTCCAATGTTCTCTTCAACGAGTTAGCCTTACTCCTATTTTTGGGTTGGTGGAGGCAGGCAGAGATGGGAAAGGTAGTCATTGAGAGTTTTTAGCATACAGGGTTGTTTTTGAACTCCCTGATCTAGTGTTTGGGGGGGGGGCACTGTTTAGTTATTTGCTGGCCCTGAATTTGAGGTCTGGTGGGTCTGTCCCTATGTGTTTTGACCTGTGCCTGCCAGTTTGGTGCAGGAAACGACAAATGTTTAGAGGGAAAATTTCTGCTGAACCTAGCAGGTTGTACTTGAAGAAAATGTTTAACAGTCTGCATCGATTTTGCTTTGTCTTCCATCCTTTTAAGTACCTCTTCAGTTTTCTGTCCAAACAAGTGGTCTTTGTCAAGAGGTGAATCCATGACTTTAGCTTTGATATGATCAGGGAGAGGTTGTTCCTTCAACCATGCATGTCTTCTGATAACAGATCCTGTAACTGCTGCCCTGCTAGAAGTTTCTAGGGCGTCAAATCCACAGTGCAAGGAGTGCTTTGCCACCTGAGATGAAGAGTGCAGTAATTCTGCTACCTCTTTTTTATTGGTGAAATCTGGTAAAGCAGAAATTTTCTGTTTCAAAAGTTCCAAATTCTGCTGTTGATATTTTAACATATGGAACTGACAGCTGAGAGCCCTTATAGTAAAAGTTGCAGAAGTATATACTTTTTTACCCCATCTATCTAGGGCCCTGGAGTCTTTGTCTGAGGGAGAAGAATTCTTTGCAGAGGTAGCCTTAACTCCCTTAGGTCCCTGAGTAATCACCTCTGGATATGCTATAGGATTTCTGTAGAGGAATTTATGTGATTCAGGTACCCTGTAGTACCTGTCAGGTTTTCTGGTGGCAGGTGGAAGGGTATCAGGGGTAAGGCTGGATTCTTGGTAAATGTCATCTACCACCTCAAAGATGGGTGGGATGGCCAGAGGCCTATGCTGGGGTAGATCTAGAAACTCTCAATCTTTCCTCGGATTGAGGGAAATCCATTGATTCCCATTGGAAGTGTTCCCTGAGGGTGTGGAGGGTTTCCTCAAAGGAAAAGTCCTCCGGAGGTGATGCAGAAGGAATAGATTCTTCTGCATCTGAATCTTTATAGGCTGTAAGAGGATTTTCCTCTTCAAAAACAGAGGAGTCAGATCCCTCTGAGTCTAAATCTGACTGAATGTCTGGAGAAGTATCCCTTCTCCTTTTGGCTGGAGTGGCCTAATTACCCCGAATGAAAGTGATGAGATCCTCTGCCATTTTAAGCATTCTAGTTTGAGGAAGGGGAGGAATAGTGGAATGGAGACTTTTTGCTGTTTTCTTTGGAGTGGGTCTAAGTCTGGCCTGAAGGGTATCCCTCGGTGCCATCGGTGTGTTAGTCGGAAGAGAGGGCGAAGGCCTTGAATGAAATCCGAAGTGTGAGCGGTATCCTCAGAAGCCGGTGCCTACTTTGAGACCCTGGACTCAGAGGGCGAGACAGCCGAAGGCTCATTAGACGATGCAGACATCTGTAGCATACAGGACTCCAAAAGGGTCTCAGTAGAGGACTGCGAACTAATAGAGTCAGGCATCAGGGGCTGCAAAAGCATCTCACTGAATTCCGAAGAACTAATGATCCATTTAGCGGTGGTGTCGTTGGAAGGCTTGGCCTTATGCAGTCTGTCTCTATCCTTATCTTTATGTTTTTTCAGAAGACCTGCGGTTTGCTGACTGACGGATGCCATATCAGTAATCGGAGACAGAAGATGAAAATAACTGGCTACAAACAGAGCTCTACGATGAACAGTTCTAGTGTAAAAGAGGGCACAGAACCAACAGCAGGGTACATCGTGATCTGGGCCGAAGCAAGTGACGCAGTAAGAATGGAAGTCTCGGTGTGGTATTTGCTTTCCACAGGCGAGATAGTTATTGACTTTTTCGGGCATTGGTTAGTGCAAAAAAAAGGAAGGATCCCCAACGGGGTATTTAGTTTTAGACGTTTTCAGCTGAAGTTCGAAATCTGGAAACAGCTGATCGGCATTGTTGAGAATTGCTTCTGTTATGGGGCCCGTGGCAAGAAAGACTGGGGTAATGGTGTCACCTGCTCTCCTTTATGGCTCGGACAACCTGACGTCATCCAGCAAGTGACAGCAGCAGACGCACAAAACCTTGACTCTGGTATTCGGGCCGACTGAGGGCTACCACAGCATGGATAACCCAATGGTTAAGACTGCAGCAATGAGAAACGAAGAACATCTACCAAAATACGTAATAAAAGCTAGAAAATTGAAGATATTTTCTTGGAAGTGTCTCTGCAGATATTTTTACACACCAGCCACGCTATTTACTAGCATAAGAGGTGATCACTGAAGATGTAATAAGGCCATATAACAGGAAATTGGTCACATGTGTTCTGGGAATGTGATATATTAAAGAAATTCCTGGAAGATGTAAAGAACCTCTAAGATACTGTACTAAATCATGAAACAATAATGATCAATAGACTATTTCTATTGTGGAGTGATGAACACAAAGAAGGTGGATAGGGCCTTGGTGTAAATGATATTCGCAGAGGAAAAAAGCAATAACCAGAAAATGGAAAACACAACAGCCCCTCAGATAAGCGAGTTAAATGAAACAGTAACCCAAAAGTATAAAAGAGGGGATATGGGTACAGAAGACAGAAAAGCATGCACAAGGAAGTGGAGAAAATGTCTGAACATAAAAGATGGAAAAATTTGACCAGGGCAGTAGATTTATGGGAATGGGATGGCAGATTAAATCCCTCCTCACACAACAAGGTTGATAATGTAAACTCTCTCCCACATGATCATGGAAAAGGGATAAAAAGTGAAAAATGATGGAATACACAAGTTAATGGGAGGAAAACTACAAATGTATCACACTAAAGAAATTATGCCACTATACAGGCCTTGTCTGCTCTTGGATGTTAACAAACACCATGAAGAATGTAAACAGCGTACAAAATTAATGTTAATGGTGTGTGTGTGTGTGTGTGTGTGCACACACACACAGACACACACACACACACACACACATATATATATATATATATATATATATATATATATATATATATATATATAAAATGGAAAAAAAAGACATATACACACTTAAAGAATGAAACTGAGGCAAATGCTGCACAATAGAAGACTGGTGGTCTGCTTTCATTGATCCAGGAAAGCATTGAGAATAAAGAAGATAAACATTTAACTGATCAAAAATAATAATCTGGTAAAAATGAACAATGAGAACCAAGGCTTTACAAAGCAGAGCAGAGACAACATAACTAAGGAGGACAATTAATGGTTCAGTCAAAGACTGATACTGTTATTTGCAAATAAATTTTAGGTGAATTTAGACAAATGATGAATATTTGCTCAAGCATTGTGAATACTGTCTGCTTTATGAGTTCTAGTAGGATTTATAAATAAGAGTATATGATAAGAATGTGAAACTAGGCCAGTGTAAAATGTAGTGTATATCATTCATGTGGAGTATACAGTATGTATAACAAGAGAAATGGCATGAAACAATATATGTTTATGTTGTGAAAATATGCTTGTCTAGTGGCACATTCAATAGCTGCCCTCTGACATCCTCAGAATGGCTATAATCTTTATCATCCATGTCATCTAATTACAATGCCTGAGCCCTAGTATAGGTGTAAAACCATACCATGTTCAAGGGCATCAAACACTCTGGATGTCAGACTGCATGGATGGTCAGACATCCACCTGGAAGGCTACTTCCATATGTGATGAATTATACTGCAGCAGTGATACTAATAACTTAATGTTCACAAAGCCAGAA
Source organism: Protopterus annectens (assembly GCF_019279795.1). Taxonomy (NCBI): domain Eukaryota; kingdom Metazoa; phylum Chordata; order Ceratodontiformes; family Protopteridae; genus Protopterus; species Protopterus annectens. The sequence continues at coordinate 1,152,680,635 of NC_056733.1, forward strand.
AACACAGACGTTACCAATATCAAGGTTGAAACAATTCTAAATGTCTGTAGTCATGACAGTGAGGCTGTGGATGGGTGTACTACGCAGAAGATAATCCTGCCTCTCCTGGACTGCATCTCATTTAACAGTCAGGGAATTTCTGAGCCACTCAGCACACCAAAGTGGCTGCATACCTAATCCATAAAGTGAATACAAGGACAATGAAACATTACCTGGTGATTTTAGGGGTAAATGTGCCCCTTAATATAGGATACAGTCACAGTTGCAAGTCATAGGGGCTGGGAGACTGTATTGAGCAAGGCTGCTTAAAATTTAAAGAACTATGAGCTAGAGATGGTACAAGAATGATATACTCAAGAGCCCCACCCAACAGTACAGACTTCATGAATAAACATTCTCTAAAGTCCTTTTTATTACCTTGTTTGCTTGAGAGGCACCTTCTGAAAGACAGACAGATGCCCAGGTCATGCCGCTGAAGGAATGGATAGTGACAGAGACTTCAGGCTGACAGGGGATCAATCAAAGATGGCTTCAAAATGAAAGTGATAAATGAACATGACAAATGAAAACTCGTCTGCTGTCTAGGCCTTTAGCATAAAAGCATCACTAAAGTTGAATTACAGGGACAGCACAACTCACTGATGTCACCAAACAAAAAAGTCTGACTACATAAAACTTCAAATGTGAAAAGCCAGATGACTCTCATGGATCTCCTGCTACCTGAATTACTACAGTAGGACATCTAAGAACATTTTTACTAGAGAGAAATTCAGGGCCCCTACAGTGGCAACAAAGGGACTTGGACAATATCTACACAGATAGCTCTAGACAGTTAAAAAGAGAAATACCTTCTTGACCATTCTGAATGGTATTTCATACAAGGCAAATGGAGGTGCTTCATTTTCTTGTTAGGAGATGAAGCGGATTGGTGATGATTTACTTCCGTCTTCTTGGGCCTTCCCCTAACTAATCCTTCTTGGTGTTCTGATGAAGGCCTATGGTAGTTTCAGTGAAATATTTACAGAAAAATTAGGACTCAAAATTTGTGAACAAGGCTTAAACATTACAGTAACATTGGGTGCCTGACATTTTTGGTCACTTTGACCAGATGTGGACTTTCTGAAACTGGCGAAGACTGCTTTTCTTCAGCTGTAATTTTTGATGGCCAGAGAATAAAACAATGCAATTAAAACCTTGCAGCTGATACATAGTTACAAAACAATTACCAGTTGTTGCTCACTGACCCTAAAGAATGTCTGGAAATAGGAAAGAGGAAACTGGGTAGGAATTCCCAGCAGGTGTTCCCTCACCTATGGAAAGGTGCGCTCTGGAAGATAAGCTTGCCTTGGCTGAGATCCTTATGAATTCTTTTGGAAGAGCTCCATCTACTGAAGGGATGTACACAATAACTATTAAGGACATGCTTTACAGAATTCCTTTTGCAAATCATTTTTAGACGATTATTCAGCACAATCAGATGCTAAATGTTTAAAGTTCACAGTCTTGTGCGAAAACATGCCAATAAAATACCTTCTTGAACAACAACATTAATTTGAAAGAAGACAATGGTCCAAACAGAGCTTGTTTAGTACTATTATGACCAAATTACACCAAACAGTATATGTCAACAACTTTCATTTTTTACCTTCTTGAAACGAACTTGTAAGTTACTCCAGCCTGACTGCGAATCATAGGAAAAGGCTTCATAGATAAGGAGCTCTTGGTCAACATGAACCTAAAAAGTGGAACTTGGTCATTAATTATTGAAAAAAAGCTGCTCTAAAGGTAGAATACATTTCACAGCACTAATCACGTTAATTACTATGCACCTTTTCTGTTAGCAGAGAAATACCAGCTGGGCAGAGCCTTCCAATTTAGGCTTGGAATGAAAAGATGTAGCGAAATAAAAAGAAGTGCAGTCTTGAAAATAATACAGCTAAATTTAAACAAGCACCTGTCAACCATACCTCTCGACCTGTTAGCATAAGAAATCTGGGCAAAATCGAAAATAATGGTGGGACAGATGCCCGAAAATAGAGAGAGATTTTAAACACTGTTCTTATGAACTTAACAAAGGTTGCTAGAATAACAGGATTTGTTTTAGCATACATTTTCTTAAGGATATAGAGCCTGAAACATAAATGTAGTTTCATTATACTTTGTGATTTTAATCCTAAGTGATTTACCAGAAAACTACAAACTTTATGAGGAACAGACCAAAAATGAGTAAAAAATCTGGATATTCTGCAAATATCTAGCCAGTAGAGAGGTACGCTGATAACAGAAAACTGCAAGGATACACTGTACATTTGCTCATTAAAGGAGTAGACAAGAAAATGTTTTAAATATTACAGAGCTAAAATTCACACACAGTTATGGCATACACAACAAGCAGTTTGTACTGAATCCATAGACAGTTTTCCAGTTAACAAGTCAAATGTTAACATATGGATAACAATCTTTGGATAAAATAAGCTAAAAGTAGAGACAAAACAGCTGATAAAACATGCACAAAATTAGCTTGCAATAACAATCAAAATGTGAAGAACTTTGGTAAAACCTCTAAAAAGATTAATGCATATTCTCAAAACCCAATGCATTGTAAACACATTTTTTATGAGATGGCAGATACTTAATGTAAAAGCATTACATTTTCTATTAATCCAACTTTAAAGAACCAGTGAAATAACAAAACCCAAGCATAATGCCAATAGAAGCATATTACATAAAATTGCAGATTACAGTATTTATATACAAGGTTATGCACCACTTCTCTTTATGCCAAGACTTCCACCTCAAATACTGGAACAGTCACCCACAATAACTGGTGTTATGAACTTAGCGTACTTGTAAATGGTTGTGTAGATTCACATCTGCAGTACAAACTCTTAGAAATTCCTGCTTGCAGGAGGCGAGGACAAACCCACTATCAGAGCTGAGACCTTCTCCCATGGCCTGGTGGGCTTCCTCCCTTTCCAATATCAGGATTTTGGTGGTATAAAAGGTAGTTGGATGGCATCATCATCAGGTCTGTCTTGCCCCAAACTATAAGCATGCTTTCGCAAGGTCCAGAGCACGAGCTGTTCAAGTCTGGCCTAGACCCAAGCTAGGGGCTAGAATAAGCATTTAGGCAGGTCAAAAGGGGTAGAGGAAACTGAATAGGGCACCCACCCAAATCCTAGGCAAATGTTAAGCAGGGGGGTGAACAGAAAGAACTGTTAATGCAACAACTGACTTAGAGGTCAAGGTTATGAGCTGTAATTCCTCTGGTACAGGTTCTGATTCCTTTAGTCCTTGCCTGCTGTGCGACCTTGAGCAACTGACTTCATGAGACACTGTTCCCGGGTCATCTCTGAAAAGGTACTGTATTGTCCAGTCGGCCTACCTGGTTAACAAATAGGATTACTTAGGATTACTATTAAAATTAATCTATTGACGTTTGAAAGACATGCAGGTAGGTGCATGCTTGAATGGGTGTGCCTTCTTTGAAGGTTGGGAATTGGGTTGGCAACTCGGCACCGTAAAGACCTACTGCCAATCATTAGCGGACCGGAGTTCCGTTGTGGTGACCCCTAACCGGGAAAAGCTGAAAGCCTTTTTTTTATTAAAATGAATCTATTTACAACTATATAAAATTCCCAACACAACTCTACTATGTTCTTTGTACTCCACTGCTACAGTATTTTTGATTTATTTGTATAGGAACAGCATTGATCTCCATGGACCTTTTTCAGACTCCTCAAGGGAGTACTGTCTGGTTAAATTACTTTCTCAAAGTCACACAGATAGGCAATGGAGCCTGAGGGAATCAAACCCTGAATCACTGGACAATAGAAAACAGCTTAACAGCCCTGTAATCCTTTGTGCCAACTGCTAGACAACACTAACGCTTGAGATGACACCTACAGCTACAGTATACAGGGGGGATTAGCTTGTGACAAAACCAACTAACCCCTGCAGAATGGCTGAAGCAAATGGTGCACTGGCCGTAGATGTTCCTACGTTGTAACGCTTGGCAAAGTTGTGAACAGAGGACCACACTGCTGCTTCCACAGTTGTTTGTATGGGGACCTCTCTTAGTAAAGATGTGGTGGCAGCTGTAGCTCTAGTACCGTGGGCCATGACTGAAAAAGGGACTTGTTTTCTATGGTGCAAATAACTGGCAATACGGTTAGCCATCCATTTAGGGGTACTGTGTTTGCTTACAGGTTAACCATCTTTTCCCTCTTTGGGAGGGAGTTGCTGTGGAAAGTCATAACTGTTCCGTACTAGGGCCTTGGGTCTGAGACCTCCACCCCCCCCACCCGATCTAAGTCTGGAGTTAGTTTGCCACTTGTTTTGCACATTTGCCCCATTTCCCTTTCTGTGGCATTGCTTTGCTCAACTTAGATTTTGCTTGAGTAATTTCTAATACATCTTGATGGCAGAGACTGAAAAATGTCTTCAACAGATTGCATGGTTTCCCCTTCACCTCCAGAGTTTTAATGCCTTCTCAGCAAGGGGCCCAAACAGGAGCTCCTTAACAAAGGTGCTTCCAGGAGTTCCATCTTAACATGTTCAGAAAATGGCTGGCACCACAGTCAGGCACGTTTCCTGACTACTGATCCTGTAGCAGCTGCTCTGCATGATGCATCAAGAGCATCACAGTTACACTTCATGAAATGCCTAGTAACTTAGGAATTATGGCTGCATAAGACCAGCAATTTCTTTATAAGGCTTGTATAGAGTCCTGTCTGCCTTATGCTTCAATTATTCAGTCTTGGTATGTGAACAAGTGGAAATAAAAGTTATGTACTCATCATAACTATGGATCTGTGTTGTCAGTTTTCATCCTTCCTCAAACTGATGCATCTCAAATCTGACCTTGGCCACTTCTTAAGACGTAGATCTACAGCTTGAGTTCCTCAAGCTCCTACCTTTACCCATAATCCTTCCTTCAAGTCAGAATTACTTCTGATCGAGTTTGCCCTCCCTTCAGCCTACCCCTGTCTAAAGCATCTATAAGGTGGAAGCAATACAGTGAAATGTTAAACATCCCAGTGAAAAACTACATAAAGGAAGAAAGAACTGGAGCTCATCAACAGTCAAGTAATATAGCACTCCTACGGTTGACCTAGGAGACTAGGAAATAAAAAAAAAAAAATTAAGCAGGAAGGGGGATGGAGGGTGAGAGGCTGGGGAAGGATGAAAACACAGCACAGATGCAGTTATTTTAATAAATAACTTTTACATCTGAGGTTGTCTTTTTCATTCTTTCCTCAACTGACAGTGCAGAGTCCTCAGCTAGAGGAAAGCCCAGGGTGGTCCTCAAGGAAGGATATTCCAGAGTACAGCGGAGTCAAACACTGATTCCTAGATAAGATATCCAATTTTTAGTGAGCAATGAAGGTATGCGAGTTTGACAGAGTGGCAGCTCCGCAAATGTCATGAATAGAAGGCTCTAGACCAGAAGGCAAAGGATGTGGCCACAGATCTAGTGGAGTAAGCCTTAAAAAGGTTTAGGGAGTGTCAATCCATTTTCCTTACAGACAAAAGAAATACAATCAATGAGCCACTTGGCTAATGTCATCTTTGAGAGAGATTTATCCAGTTTGGCTCTGGAAAAGGAAACAAACAGCTGGATTGATTGTCTTAAATCTTTCATTCTGTAGATACAGAATTGAAGCTGGCTATGCACATATAAAAGGTGCATTATATACTTTTCTTTACTGAGAAATTTTGGAAAGAAAAAGTACAGTTTTGTACCTACCATAAATGTAGATGTCCGATAGACATGCAACTGCAGTCATAACATGTGGGTTGTCCTGCCTCAGGCAGCCCTCGGTCGGACGGATTCCAAAGTCTGGGTCCGACGTCGGCTGATGTCGCATTTCTCTCCGACGTCAGAGCGGCTGGAGTATATAAGCATCAGCCGACGCCATTTTCTTCAGTGTTTCTTGCCCCAGATGCCAGGTGCCCTCCAAGGAAGGCTGTAATCAAATTGGAAGACAAAAACAGGATTCCAAACAAATACATGAGCAATAAAACAAATACACCATAACAGATATCCCCAGCTAAGAGTGGGGGGGATAGGAGTGGACCCTAAGCATAGAGGGGTATGGAGGGAGGGAAAACCCGACTGCAGTTGCATGTCTATCGGACATCTACATTTATGGTAGGTACAAAACTGTACTATGTCCTTCAAGAATGCAACTGCAGTCATAACATGTGGGTAGAATACCATAGCTTAGCTGGGGGAGGAGGTATGCTCTAGGAAAGAGATGGTGTGGCAATCAAACCCTGCAGGACTGCCGAAGCAAAGCCTGCTCTGGATCTGGAATATAGGGGGAGATTGTAGTGTTTTGAGAATGTATGCACGGAGCTCCATGTAGCAGCTTCTAGAATGTCCTTTGTAGGCACCCCTCTTAAAAATGCTGTAGAGGTGGCTGTAGCTCTGGTGGAATGTGGTCTGACATAGGCTGGAACAGTCTTTCCATGAAAGGAATAACAGAATCTGATGCAATGTCCAATCCATTTAGAAATAGTCTGTTTTGAAATTGCTTTTCCTTGGACTGCAGGGCGTAAGCTACAAAAGCTGTTCAGACTTCCTACTAGCCTTGGTTCTGTCCAGGTAGTATCGGGTTGTCTATGAATGTCCAAGGTATGCAAAAGCCTTTCTCCCTTATTCTCAGGATTGGGGAAGAAAGCAGGCAGATGAATGGCTTGATTTAGAGAAACCCTAGATACCACCTTTGGCATAAAGGTAGGGTTGGTCCTTAATGAAACCCTGTCTCTGTGGAAAATAATAAAGGGTGGTATTGCCATTAGGGCCTGTAGTTCCGAAACCCTTCTTGCTGAGGTAATTGCCAACAGGAAGGCTGTTTTCCATGAGAGAAATTGCAAGTCAACTGAAGCTGCTGGCTCAAAAGGAGGTAGAGTCAGTTTTTCTAAGACAAAATTGAGGTCCCAGGCTGTCACTGGGGCCTTTCTTGGTGGCTTAATGTTCTTGATTCCCCTGAGGAATTGTCTTAGTAAGGGGTGAGAAAAAACAGGAGGATCAGTGTTGTATCTAGCTGAAATAGCAGATGCATATATCTTTATTGAAGAATATGAGAGGCCACTCTGTAACATATCTGTCAAATATTCCAAGATAAGTGGGATGTTCAGTAATGATGCATCATGCCCTTTGCTGGTATTCCAATTGCTGAATCTTTTCCACTTTGCTAAGTAGACCTTTCTGGTGGACGGTCTTCGAGCCTCTGTTAGTATCCGCTGAACTTCCTTGGAGAGAGATAAGCTGAAGTTATTTATGGGATCTCCCAGGCTGTTAGCTGCAGAGTCTGAAGGTTTGGATGCAGTGTTTCGAAATTGTGTTGAGTCAAAAGTAGAGGCCACTGAGGGAGGGCCCACCTCCTGGTGTGACATATGCTCCGTAGCAGTGGGTACCAGTGTTGTCTTGGCCAATCTGGAGCTATTATGATTCCCTTGGGCTTCTCTGCTTTGATCTTTAGTAATACTGAGGTCATCAGTGGCAGAGGTGGGAATGCATAGATTGCTAGGGAGTTCCAGTTGAATGAAAGAGCATCTATTTTCCAAGCCTTTGGATGGTATATCCTTGTGCAAAATTTTGGTAGGAGATGATTGAGGTGAGAGGCAAATAGGTCCACTTCTGGCTTGCCCCATGTTGAAGTGAGTTGTCTGAAAGCCTTCGGATGTAACCTCCACTCGTGTGGATCTGTGAAATTCCTGCTTAGGCTGTCCGCCAACACATTGTCTTTTCCTGGAACAAACTGTGATTGTAACTGGATGTTTAGACTCAGTGATTTCTCCCAAAGCTGCATTGTCAGTCTGCAAAGGGGGTAAGAGTGGGTGCCGCCCTGCTTGTTTATGTACCACATCACAGTGGTGTTGTCTGTCCGTATCATTAAGTGACCTTGCTGGAGTTGGTTTTGAAAAGCCTCGATAGCATGCATTACTGCCAGCATTTCCTTTTGGTTTATATGCAGATGTGTTTCCTTTGGAGACCATTGTCCTTGTATACACCTGCCTTCCATGTGCGCCCCCCATCCGACGTCTTGAGGCGTCTGTAGTCATGGTCTGTGTTATCTGTGGTTTTTTGAATGACATACCTGTGTTTTCCTGGCTCACCGAGGCCCACCATAGGAATTCCTTTTGTAAGCATGGAATGAGTGGTATGATTGTCTCCAAGTTGTTGCTGTGCTGAGACCAAATGCTTTTTAGGTACCATTGAAGCTTTCTCATGTGTAGTTTTGCTAATGGAACCAGTAAAATGCAGGATGCCATGTAACCCAGGGCCTGTAGGAATCTCCTTGCAGTCATCTGGGTGAGTTTTGCTAAACCTTTTAAGTATTGAGTTAACTTCTCTTGCTTGTCTTCTGTCAGGTAAGCCATCTGAGAGGCTGTGTCTAGTTTGGCTCCTAAGAAGATTATTTGCTGGGATGGCTGCAGTCTTGACTTTTGGAAGTTGACTGTGTACCCCAGAGCTTAAAGTAATCGTATGACATATTCCAGATTTTTTGTCAACATCAATTTGTCGTCCGCTTGTATGAGGCAGTCGTCCAGGTACGGGTAAATTTGTATACCCTGGAGCCTGCAATGAGCAATTACTGAAGCCAGGCATTTTGTAAACACTCTGGGCAGTAGATAAGCCAAATGGCAATGCTGAGAATTGATAATGCTCTGGCCCTGCAAGAAATCTGAGGTATCTTCTGCAGCTGTGTCTGATAGGGACATGCAGGTATGCCTCCTTGAGGTCCAGAGTAATCAGCCACGACTCCTTGCCCAGCATGGGAAGGAGTTGCTGTAGAGTCAGCATTTTGAACTTTGGTACTATGAGAAAGGTGTTTAATGCGGACAAGTCCAGTATTGGTCTCCATTGAGTTTCTTTTCTTGGAACAAGGAACAGTCTTGAGTAAAACCCTGTTCTTGTTCTTGTTGTGGAACTCTTTCTATTGCTTTCATTCGAGTTAGCAGAGTGATTTGCTTGATAGCCTCTGCCCTTTGATGTTGTGGTAGATTTGGCATGCCTTGTTTTCTTGGTAAGATATGAAAATGAAACCTGTACCCTCGGTCTATAATGTCCAAAATCCATTTGTCCTTTGTCAGTCTGTGCCAGTTTTCTGCAAACAGAGATAATTTCCTTCAAGGGAGCTTCTAGTTGTTCCCTGGTAGGCGGTAGTAGAGGAAAGTCATTGAGATTGTGGTTGTTGGGCAGGAGAAACCCCTCGTCACCTCTTTGGTTTCCTGGCTGCCATTGACGCCCCTGTAAGGGCCTCTGTATTGGCCTCTCCCTCGGCCACACCTGTTCTTACCCCTTTGAAACTTTTCTGGATTAGGAAAGGACCAGTTTTTTGAAGGCCAATTCCTACTGAATCTGGGGGGTTGAACCTGGAGGAAATCCTTTACAGTTTGAACTGATTTTGCTTTTTCTTCGATGGTCTTTAACACATCCTTAGCATTTGCACCAAAAAGCTTGTTCTTTTCCAAAGGTGCATCCAGAAGTTTTGCTTTTACATGATCTGGTAGAGGTTGATCTTTTAACCAAGCATGTCTACACATCACTGCCCCTGTCACAGCTGCCCTACATGAAGCTTCCAGTGCATCATATCCACACTGCAGGAAGTGATTGCTTACTTGCTGAGTGTTATGTACAGCTTCCTGCAAAGTCTTCCTGTCTAAAGGATCAGGAGAAGCTAATGTTTTTTGTAAATCTTCTAAGAGATAATCCTGATATTGGAACATATGAAAAAGGCAATTTAAAGCTCTCATAGATAAGGTAGTGGATGTGTAAACCTTTTTACCCCATCTCTCTAATGACCTTGCTTCCCTGTTGGAGGGCAAAGGATTTTTTGAGGTGGAGGCTGAAACTCCTTTAGGCCCCTGTGAAATAGTTTCCAAATCAACAGTGTGGGCCCTGAATAAATGGGAATGAGTTTCTGGGACCCTGTAATACCTGTCTGGCTTGGCTGGAGCAGGAGGGAGAGAATCAGGGGTAGCACTAGAATCAGAATACAAATCATCCAGAACATCAAGTACAGGAGGAATAGCTAAGGGCCTGTGCTGAGGCTTCTTAAGGAAAGTCCTAAGGCGTTTCCTGGAATCAGAATATTCCTGGCCCTGCCACTTGAAATGTTCCCTCATGGTGTGCAGAACTTCCCCAAAAGAAATATCCTCAGGAGGGGAGGCCGAAGGTATGGAATCTTCTGCATCCAAGTCCTCATAGGTCTGGAAGAGCTCTTCCTGGCTATCAGAGTGGACAGAGCCCTCAGAGTCTTCATCTGAAGGAGTAGGGTCAGAGGGTTCAACCCGGGGCCTTTTATCAGGAGGAGGCTGGGATGCTCTCTCAGGATGGGCCTGTGAACCTCTAATGATGGAAATTAAATCAGCAGCCATGGACATAATTTGTGTCTCTGGAGTCGGCTGAGGTAAGGATTTAGAAGTAATATGCTTTGTTTTGCTGGCTGCCTTAGCCCTAGTGTAGGCCTTAATAGACATGGCCATAGGAGGCCTGGCAGCTCCATCGCAGGAGTGACCTTGTCTACAGCAATGGTCTCGGGCATTTCCTCGGTTTCGGTATCCGGAGGAAAATCTATAACTGGCGTCGGAGTAATGTCTGGAATCGGAGTCGTCGGTAATGCGGTGTCTTCGGTTCGGAGCGGTGGAGAGACCGTCTCAGAGGGAACCGGAGCACTCGCGCTAGGTTTTGGCGTGGAGTCGGTGGTAGACGCGGGCCGAGGATGTCGGTCCCGGTCTTTTCGCTTTTTGGGAGTTTGCTATGTCGGCAGATCTGACGGCATGGTGTAAGCAAATTTATCGCCGAAAAAATCTTCAGCGAACTCCGCCCGGCGCCTGAGAGTGCGCTTGTTGAAGCGAGCACAGGCTACACAGGCCGAGACGTCGTGGTCTGGGCCCAGGCAAGGGAGGCAGTAAGAGTGGAAATCCTTATGAGGTATTTGTTTACCACAAAAAAGACAATTGTTAACTTTTTCAGTAATTTCTGACATCGGCTGAGGCAAGAAAAGGTCCCCAACGGGGTACTTAGCTTTTTTGATGACTTCGGTATCGTAGAATACAGGAGCTGACCGACCGGCACTTGCGAACTGCTTCTGCTTCGGGCACCGCGCAGCAAGAAAGACTGAAGAAAATGGCGTCGGCTGATGCTTATATACTCCGGCCGCTCTGACGTCGGAGAGAAATGCGACATCAGCCGACGTCGGACCCAGATTTTGGAATCCGGCCGACCGAGGGCTGCCTGAGGCAGGACAACCCACATGTTATGACTGCAGTTGCATTCTTGAAGGACATCAGAGGTTGATAGACTGATTATTACCTGTTTCTGAGACCATCTTGGGTACAAAGGAAGGATTAGTGCATAGAGACATCCTGTCCTTGTGAAAATCAGATATGGAAGTTTACAAGAGAAGGCCTTGAGTTCCGATACTCCTCTGGCTGATGTGATTATGACTACAAAAATAGTTTTACACGACAAAAATTTAAATTTGACCTTGGCAGCCGGTTTAAATTGGGGTGAGTTAGGGCTTGAAGAAGTATATTTAAATCCCAGGGTGGAGTAGGATACTTAAATGGGGAGGAGGGGGGCTGGAGTAAAATGGTACCTTTAAGAAAAGATTTGTATACTCTAGATGAAGCCAAAGAGGTATGTTATGCCATATATGAAAACTGGAGATCATTTCAAGTTGAATCTTAAGGGAAGAATAACTAGCACCACTGTTAAAAATGGAAGCAAGAACATCTAGAATAGCTGTAATGTGTGCCAGAAAGGATCCAGTTGTCTCAGGACAGTCAATTTCCTCTTGTACATCTTTCTTCTAGAATCCTTCTGAGAGGATACGTGGATGTGTTTGACAAGATGTCTAGCCATCATTGGAAGTGGAGAAACCATACGGTCAGCTTGAAGGTCTGAATGTCTGGGTGAGATATTCCTGATGGGGACAGAGAAGATCCTGGTTTGGATCCAACATCCAGGTAGAGTGCATGAAATGAGGCCATGAGGAACAATACTTGTTAAGGCCAGAAAGGAGCAATGAGGATTATTTTATTCTTCTGTTAAGAGGCTTTCTGCAGAAATCTGGGAATCAGAGGAGTATGAGAAAAAGTATACAGGAGTCCAGGGGATCAATCAGACCAGAGACTCTCTCACTGACTCCCCCCTCTGGAGTGATTAGGGTGAAGTACCTACTGCACTTAGAGTTGAGAGGGGAAGCAAAGACATCACAGCATGGTTGGCTCCATTGATGGAAAATCATTTCTGCCACCTCAGGTTTGAGACTACTCGAAAGGAAGTAAGAAAGACTGACCTGCTCAATTTGTCTGCTAGCATGATGACTTCTCTGTGATATGCATTGCCAAAAGAAAATGGCAGAAGAGATCACCCAATGCCAAACTCTCATTGTCTTTTGACATAGGAGATAAGACCTGATTCTCCCCTGCTTGTTGATATACCAGTCAACAGACAAACTCTAATAGGACTGCTCTCATTTCCAAGATAGTAATGTGAAGACTGGCCTCCAACTGAGACCACATGCCTTAGACAGTCATTCCCAATTAATGCCCTGACCCACCCTAGGTAGTAGGAGTCTGTAGTCACTGTGGCTGTGGGTGGAGAAAGGATAAAAGTGCAGCCCTAAGAAACTTCTCTTGCGGTGATCCACCAGGTAATGTGTTCTTTGCAAATTCTTGTAATTCATATTGAAGCAGAGAAGAGGTGTCATCTGATAGACCACTGTATTGCAAGCATCAAGCGCAGTATGCTCATGTAATATCTTGCTAGGGGCATTAAATTTACGGAAGCTGCCACAGACCCCAGGAGATGTAAAACCAATCTTGTTGGTGGGAAAGAAACAGAGAGGATGAGAGATACCTGACTCTGTAAGGTATTTATTCTTGAGTGAGGTAGGCTTGTGATTTGGGTCACCATGTTTAGATGAGCACTGATGAACTATAGGACTTGAGTGGGGGACAGTTGAGACTTCGCATAATTCACTTTAATGCCTAGTTGAAGACATAAGTGGAGTAGTCCCTGGCTTGAATCAGTAGAGGTTTGTTGACAGCAGAGATGAGCTAACTGCTGAAGTATGGAAGCACCTAGAATTCCAGCAGTCTCAGGTGAGCTACGACCACTGTCATGCTCTTGGTGAACACCCTGGGGGCTATGGCGAGACTAAATGACAGGGCTCTGAATTGGTAATGACTGGCTCCCAGCCAGAAGTGAAGAAACCTCCTGGATTGCCTGTTTTATTTTGATGCGATAGTATGTACCCTAGAGATCTACCTAGCACATCCAACTGTCCTTGCACAAAAACAACAGAATGGATTGAACCATGACCATTCAGAACTTGGAGCATTTGAAATACTGGTTTAAGTTGTTGAGATCCAAGATAGGTCGCAAGTTCCCATTTTTCTTTGGCACCTAAAAAAACAATGAGTAAGTTCCAAATCCATGCTGGTCTTGCAGGACCATTTGGATGATTCTCTTGGCCAACAATTTTTGTATTTTAAGGCTACTGCTTTACTCTAACTGGGTGGAACATCGGGAAGTTTTGCAGATTAATTTGGGGGGGGGGTACATAATAACCTCTGGAAATGATCCTCTGCATCCAAGTGTCTTTGGTGATGATTATTCAGGTTTATGGATGCAGGGATAAGTGCTCCCTGACTGCCTCCAGAGTGCAGAAGTTGGGCAACCCGTCAGGAGCACTGGTAGGTTTTCTCAGAGAAGGGACTTATTTTGCAGGCCTCCTCTACCACAAGGGCATCATCTATTATTGGGGTTGCCCCCTCTGCCACAGGGGGACCTGTACCCATAGGAGTCCTGGGGAAGAGCCTTGTGACGTTTGGAACCAGATTTTCCTACCACCTCTCTGGTTCCAGAAAAAGGTCATTTGACGTATAGAAAAACATATCCCTGTGGCAGATAAGGGCTTCCCATCTTGTTCACTCCTGGATAAGGTTTCTCTAACCTTGGGGACAAATAAGGTAGATTCATCAAAGGGAGCACTGATGAATGATGGCATGAAAGGCTCTGCAAAATCACAGATGTGCCGTCTTCACAGCTACTCCTGTGCCCACAGCTCTCGAAGCACCTTTTGAGGCATAGGAAATGAGTCTCAGAGGCATTCAATAGGGACTGTAGGGTGGCGAGTTGTCAAGAAACGGTCTTGTCCTCCGCAGACATGGACCCACAAAGGGCACTAGAAAATTACTTGATCAAGTCCCTCTGAAATCTTGACATGTGCCATATAGTTCAGTGACCTTACAGTAAAGGTCGCTGGCATATACATGCATTTCCCAAACCTATCCAATGCCCTGGACACTCTACATGGGTATGGACAGTAAACCTTGTTCAGCAAGTTCTTTATTAGTGGCTGTTGCTATCACTATAGCATCTACTAGCAAAGCTTTAGTCCAGTGGGCATGATCCTTAGGTGCAACCAGGTACTTGTCAGGTCTTTTAGGAACTGGCTCTTTGACATCTTGAGCCTTCCAGGCCCTGCTGGAGATGAGGTCCACCATCTAGTTCACTGGGGAACTACCCAGGACTAAGCTGAGCCAGCCCCGAAAGCCTCAAGATACACAGACTGCTCTTGAGAAAGCAGGGTCAGAAGACCAACCAACTTTCTGTCTCCAAAGCATGAGTACTTCACCAAAGGAGACATCCTCAAGAGGTTATCTGAAGGACCCTTCACTGAAGTAGGTGTCTTCTGTCAGGGATTACTGTGAAGAATCTAAGTGCCTCCCTCTCACACGTACGCTTCCAAAGAGGTTTCCTGGTGGGATGCTACAGACAGGACTCAGAAGTGTGAGCTGAGTACTGAAGGAGGACTGTCTCAAGGTTCGTATGGATCGACTGCCCCAAATGTGACAAGTTGTAGAGGCTCTTAGACCACCTCAGACAGCTGTAAAAGGGAGGCAAATATGTCTTATTCAGAGTGGTGGAAAAGGCTCTCTCTATTGCCTCAAAGGCAGAAGATGGAAAGAAGCCAGAACTACCCTGGCAAGAACTGAAGACAACTGCCCAGGATGGTTCACATCATCACCCTGACTCCGCTTCAAGAAAGAAGTCAGAGCTGAGGTTCCAAGATGGAGGGACAGCTCCGAAGGCATTGAAGTCAACCCCAATCCTACTAATCTGGTGCCAATACTTCAGCTCTGAGATCCCTCCAGCTCCAACAAAGTTGGAGCAGACTGGATCAGAGACATTAACAGAGTTGAAGAATGACAAGCCTTTGGATCCAGTGCAGATATACTCAAGACTCTCAGGTCTAATGGCTCCCAAACCAAAGGTCAGATCAGACGGTAGGAGTCAAGAACAGGGTAGAGGTTGATAGCAGGCTCACAGGGAGACTGAGCTGGTAGAAATCCCAACTGAATCTGGGTCCAGAGAAAAGTACAGTTGTGTACCTACCATAACTGTAGATGTTCGAGTGTATTCACTGTTGCAGTCATTACACTTGGGTTATCCTGCTGGCAGGCTACCCGCAGTCGGCCTGAATTCCAAAGTCCTGGTCCAGCGTCAGTTGCTGTCACCTCTTCCCTGACGTCAGTGCGCCAGGGGTATAAAAGATGCAGCTGGAGCCATTTTCTTCAGTTTTTCTTGCCCCAGATGTCAGGTTCCCCAAAAGGGTAGGCTAAAAGAACATTGCTAATAAAAGCATGCACTAAAATGAACAATACCTTCATCTACAAGCAAATACACCACATAGGTTGCATAGGAGAGAGAAGTACAGATAAGCCCCAGCAAAGAGAGGGGGATGGTGGGTGGGTAACCTGGACTGCAACAGTGAATACACTCGAACATCTACATTTATGGTAGGTACACAACTGTACTATGTTCATCGTGTTTCACTGTTGCAGTCATTACACTTGGGTTGAATCCCAAAGCTGAGGTTGGGTGGCTGGGTCTAAACAAAATTAGGAGTGGCTTTAAGGCCCTGCAGAACTGCAGTGCCAAAGCCTGCTCTGAATTTAGAGTAAAGAGGTAAGTGGTAGTGCTTAGTAAAAATGTGCACTGAAGTCCAAGTTGCAGCCTCCAAAATATCCTTGGTTGGTACTCCTCTGGGGAAGGCTGCTGAGGTGGCTGCTGCCCTGGCAGAATGTGGTCTAATGCCCTTAGGCACTGACTTGCCATGCTGTGAATAGCAGAAATGAATGCAGTGTCCTATCCATTTTGAAATAGTCTGCTTTGAGATAGCCTTTCCTTGTGATCCTGCAGCATATGCCACTAAAAGTTGCTCGGTCTTTCTGAAGACTTTAGTTTTGTCCAAGTAGAAGCGTAGCTGTCTGTGTATGTCCAAAGAATGCAGAAGTCTCTTCCCTTTATTCTGTGGGTTTGGGAAAAAAGTAGGCAAATGAATGGTTTGGTTAAGAGCCACACTGGACACCACCTTAGGCTAAATGTTGGATTTGTCCTTAAAGAAACCCTGTCCTGATGGAAGATAATAAAAGGTTCCACAGCCATTAATGCCTGTAACTCTGAAACTTCTTGCTGAAGTTATTGCTAGGAGCAGAGCTGTTTTCCATGATATGAATTTTATCTCAGCTGTATTGGCTGGCTCGAAAGAAGGCTGTGTGAGTTTTTCCAAGACAAAATTGAGTTCCTATGCAGGTATTGGTGCTCTCCTTTGGAGATCTTATATTTCTGCCCCCCCTAAGGAACTGCCTAAGCAATGGATGTGAAAAAATAGGTGGGTCTGCATTGTAATGAGCTGAAATGGCAGAGGTATGGATCTTAATTGATGAGAAGGATAGGCCTTTGTCCAGCATCTCAGTTAGATATTGTAAAATCTGAGGCATATTTGGGACAAGCGTGTCAATTCCTTGTACCTGGTTCCAAGCACAGAATCTCTTCCATTTTTCTGCATAAGATTTTCTGGTGCTGGGCCTCCTGGCCTCCAAAATAACATCCATAACCGCTTTAGAGAGAGGTGTATTCTGAATGGTTACACTATCTGCCATGTAGCCAGATTTAAGGTTCTGAGTTGGCTGTGCAGGATCTGATTATTTTGTTGGGTCAGTAAATGAGGAATTTGAGGCAATGTCCAGGCTGGGCCTTGGGACAAGCTCCTTAAGATTGGGTACCAGTGTTGGCGTGGCCAATCTGGGGCAATTAGTATCATTTGTGGCTTCTCTTGCCTGACTTTTAGGAGTACCTTGGGGAGGAGAGGCAGTGGAGGAAAGGCATACACTGTAAGGTTGTTCCAGCTGAATGACAAGGCATCCACTTTTCATGCTTGTTTGTGATAAGTCCTTGTGCAGAATCTCTGAAGTTGGTAGTTGTGAGGTGAGGCAAAAAGATCTATGTCTGGGCATCCCCATTCCATTGTTATCATACTGAAGATTTGTGGATCTAGTTTCCACTCGTGAGGATCCATGAGGTTTCTTGCTTAGTTCGTCTGCCAGAGCATTTGTTTTTCCTGGCAGGAATTGTGCTTGCAGGTGTACTTGGTAGGTCAATGCTGTGTTCCACAAAATCATGGCTTGTCTGCAGAGGGGGTAGGAATGTGTGCCCCCCTGCTTGTTTATGTGCCACATAACTGTGGTGTTATCCGTCTTTATCAGCAGTTGTTTTGGATGAAGTAGGTCCTTGAAGGCTGTCAGGGCATTTTGTACAGCTAGCATCTCTTTTGGATTGATGTGAAGATGCCTTTGGCTTGGGGGCCATGTGGGCCCCCCAAGCATAATCTGACACGTCTGCTGTTAGTGTTTGCCTGGCTGTAGGTAAAGTGAATGGCTGTCCCTTGTTGTGGTGACAGGCCTGTGCCCACCATCGAAACTCCTGTTGTAGGCAGGGAATGAGTGAAATTAATGATTCCAGGCTGTGGCAATGTTGAGTCCAAACACTTTTTAGATACCATTGTAGTTTCCTCATATGCAGTCTTGCATATGGAATTAGTAGAATGCAGGAGGCCATGTAGCCCAGAGCCTGCAGAATTTTTCTTGCAGATAACTGGGTCTTTGTTGCCATGCTTTTGAAGTAAGAAGTCAGTTGCCTTTGTCTGGCGTGAGATAAGCCATCTGGGCAGTTGTATTTAAGCTTGCACCCAGGAATATTATCCCTTGAGAGGGTACTAGTTTTGATTTCTTTTCATTTACTGTGTACCCTAGGCAAATTAGTAATCTTTTTACAAATGCCAGATGCTGTAGTAGAATGTCTTTGGTCTCTGCTTGAATAAGGCATTCATCCAAGTAGGGATATATTTGAATTCCTCTTTGCAAAATGCAATTACTGCTGCCAGGCATTTTGTGAAGACCCTGGGCGCACTAGATAAGCCAAAGGGCAGTGCAGAGAAATGGTAGTGCATTGAGCCAGCTATGAATCTGAGGTGTCTTCTGCAAGATTGTCTGATTGGGACATGCAGGTATGCCTCTTTGAGGTCTATAGTTACAACCCAAGCCTTCTTGCCCAGCATGGGCAGAAGCTGTTGCAGAGTCAACATTTTGAGTTACGGAACGTCCAGAAAAGTATTTAGAATAGACAGGTCCAGAATTGGTCTCCATGCTTTGTCCTTTCTTGGTACTAAGAAAAGTCTTGAGTAGAATCCTTGTCCCTGCTCTTGTTGTGGCATTGGTTGAATGGCCCTCATGTCCATGAGAGATGAAACTTGTTTTTGTGCCTCTGCCCATTGATTGTGTGGCAGGTCTGGCATACCTTTTGCCTTTGGAAGGGTGTGAAAGTGGAACCTGTAGCCCTGAGAGACTATATTTAGGACCCATTTGTCCTGGGTGATCGTGTGCCAATTTTGTGAAAAAGTGCTAGTTTTCCCCCTAAGGGTGCTGCCAAAAGAAAAGTGCTTGGCATTGCCAGAGGGAAGTCATTGGGACTGTTTCCTGTATGGCTGTGATTTACCTTCTCCGCTTTTGGAGGTAGAAGCACCCCATTGTTTGGGCCTGTATGAACCCTGGGGCTGTTGTCTCCCTCTAGGGCGTCTGTATCTGCCTCTTTGTGGATTGTCTGACACAGGAAAGGACCAATTCTTAGAAGGCCAATTCCTGCTAAATCTGGGTGGCTGTACCTGTAAGAAATCCTTCACTGTCTGCATAGATTTAGCTTTATCCTCCATTTTCTTCAACACCTCTTCTGCCTTAACACCAAACAAAGTATCATGCTGTAATGGAGCATCCAGTAATTTTGCTTTAACATGATCAGGCAGAGTCTGTTCCTTTAGCCAAGCATGCCTTCTAATAACAGAATCTGTTACAGCGGCCCTGCAAGAGGCCTCCAGCGAATCATAACCACATTGCAAAGTATGTTTTCCCACTTGTTCAGCTGCATGCAATAAATCCTGCAATTCCTTGTTCTCAGGACATTCAGAATTTGTCAACATTTTCTGTTTTAACAGAGACATTAAGTATTGCTGATATTTAAACATATGAAACTGACAATTTAAAGCCCTTACAGCCAAGGTAGCAGAAGTGTAAACTTTTTTTCCCCCATCTGTCCAGTGCCCTAGAATCTCTATCTGAGGGGACAGGGTTTTTTGCAGTAGCAGCCTTGACCCCTTTGGGACCCTGAGAAATAGTTTCTGGGTCAGTAGCAGGGTTTTTATATAGAAATTTATGAGAATCTGGAACCCTGTAGTATCTGTCTGGCTTAACAGGTGCAGGAGGTAAAGAGTTGGGAGACAGGCCGGACTCTGAAAATACATCATCTACAATGTCTAGAACAGGTGGAATAGCAAGAGGTCTGTGCTGAGGTAGTAGGAGAAAGTCTTGGAGCCTTTTCTTAGAATCTGAGTAATCTTGGCTCTCCCAGTGGAAATGCTCCCTCATGGTATGCAGGGTTTCCCCAAAAGAGTAATCCTCAGGAGGAGAAGCTGAAGGAATAGATTCTTCAGCATCTGAATCCTCATAGGGAGGAATAGAGTATCACTGTTCTGAATAAGAGTCAGAGGAAATGGAAACCTGATCAGCGGAATCATATTCTGTATCTTGCCTAGGCCTCTTATCAGGAGGGGGATGGGAACCCCTGATCAAAGTAATTAGGTCTTTGACCATTTTGAGCATCTGTTTGTTAGGCATGGAAGTCTGTCCTGGAGAATGCTGTACTTGTTTCTTTGTCTTTAAAACTGTTCTAGTCTTTGTCTTTGATGCTGAAGTTGGCTTGATAAAAAGCTGTGTAGGTCTGAAAACACCCTCAGAAGCAGATGCCTGCTCAGTGGCTCCAGACCCATCTGAGGGATTAGTATCCAGAGGCCTAGCTGTCTCCACGTGGGAGTCAGAGGCGGCCTGTCGCTCTGAGGTAGTGGGTGTCAGAGGCTGCGAAAGCACCTAGCTGAGAACCGGTGACTGGCCTAGAAGAGGCTTCGTCATCGGTTTTGGACCTCGGATGCCTGTCCTTTTCTTTTTCCTTGCGCTTTTTATTAATTCCGGTCGTCGGTTGTTCCGACGGCATTATATAGTTAAACCTTCGTCCAAAATAATGAAAAGCAAAATCGTACCGATGTTTAATAGTGCGTTGGTTAAATCTAGGACAAAACCGACAACTAGCTACGTCGTGGTCAGGGCAAGGAATACAGTAAGAATGGAAATCCTTATGAGGCATTTGCTTCCCACAAGAAATACAATTGTTAACTTTTTCTGACATCGGTCTGGAGCAAGAAAAAAGTTTCCCCAACGGGGTACTTAGCTTTATAGAAGACTTCGGATCTGAAATTCAATTTCGAAAATCCCAGGAGTCGGACGACCGGCACTTGCGAACTGCTTTTGCTTCGGGCACCACGTGGCAAGAAAGACTGAAGAAAATGGCATCGGCTGCATCTTTTATACCCCTGCCGCACTGACGTCAGGAAAGAGGTGACAGCAACCGACGCCGGACCAGGACTTTGGAATTCAGGCCGACTGCGGGTAGCCTGCCAGCAGGATAACCCAAGTGTAATGACTGCAACAGTGAAACATGATGAACATCTTCCTCATTATCCTGTCCACATCTGGTTTGGTTAAGTTCTTACACTACCTCAGACTATGAGGTAAAGGATGGCCTGGAAGTCCTTCTCAGTGTCTCCTGTAGGAATGGTGAATGGATCGAAGAAGTAATCAGCTCTGGAGTGAAGATGGAGGAGCAGCAAGATGGAAATTCAGACTCTGATCTTGTCATATCCAGACAGTTTAGCACTCTTCTTGGGCGGAGCCGAATCCAAAACTGAGGAGGGTGAACAATCAGGGGATTGTTTCCTACTCTATTGCCCTTGGTTAATGATTCTCCCTTAGCCTTCTCAGGAGGCTTCTTAGAAGGAGGGGGAGCTCCAGCAGAAAAAGTAGTAGGTGGTAACAAACAATTGAGGACTAACCTGTTGTGGGGTTCATCCAGGGCATGGTGGTTGCACCTTGCAAAGATCTCGCAGTCAACATCCAAATGAGCAGAGCTCAAATATAAACACTCCGGGTGGGCATCGGAATTAGGGATCTTCTTGCCCACAGGAGGTACATTTTTTAAATCCCTTCAAATTATCCATCATGGAACATGGTAGGAACCTAGAGAAGAAAAAGGAAAAGGGAAGGAAAAATAGCAGAATCTACCAATGATGATGATAAAAGGAACAACTACCAACAATGGTAAGAAAAGGAGTAACTATACAAAAGTAGCAGTAAGAGAAAACAGATTTCAACTATGCCAAGGACGCATGAAGCCTATGTGAAAGAAGTCCTAAAAAACAAGATTAAACAAATGTCTTTTTTATGCTAATGATAATACATTGGAAGGAAGAAAAGTAGTTATAATACACTAGAAATACTTAATATGCCAAAGCTACAAAAGACCACATCCGTTTGCTGACGTGGCAAATAAAATCTGAAATAATTCTGACTAGAAGGGAAAACTGTCGGCAAAGGGAGGAGCTTGAGCTACGTAGCCAAGTCTTTAGAAGTGGACAATGTCAGATCCGAGATCGATCAGTTGAGGAAAGGATGAAAAAGACATCATTAGATCTGGAAGTTAAGAGCCATAATGGCCATGTCAGCTGAGGTGTAAGTTCTCTTACCAAACTAGCTAAAAATGTTGCTTTCTCCCTCTTTCTCTCTCTCATCTAGTAGGGAGTTCCTGGATACAGCCCCACCAGATCCAGAGATACCAGAATTGTACAAGAACCTGGTTACGGATTCAAGTGTTTATGGGAAAATTGAACCCTGAAGAAGCAGTCAGGCTTCCTGGGGGAAGTGGGTTGGAAATTTGCCTGCATGGATGTATCACGAAAATGCCTCATTCAGGAATTCAAGAACTATAAGGATAGCCAAAGGTCTGGGTTCATGCAGGCCCAGAATCTGTGTATACCTGATTTGGGCCTGAAAGATCTCCTTTGACCCCCAAATGAAGAACTTCTGCAATCTGTAAAGGGTATACCCAAAGGATAAGTTCTCAGGTGGTGAGATTGAAGACAGGTTGTCTTCAGACTTGTCAATGAACGAAGCAGAATGAGCTGATCCACCTTGGCTAGTTCCTCTGGTTCAGAGTCTGAGAAATCTGCATCTCTCTGGGGAGAAGGCTCCCTTTTCTCTTTCATCAAACGAGATTCTGAGAACAGAAACTTTCTCGGGTGCTGGCTGTCTAAAAAATATCCTGGAAAATGACCAGTATATATTGGATTTGAGACCAGGACAACTGAGGCTAGGAGAAATAGACTGCTGGATGCTTTGGTTTAGGATGTCTGGGTCTCACCCTGGGTGGGGAGTCAGAATGAAAGGCCTTAAAAGACACAGGCAGGTGGCCGTGACCTGAATCCTGTCTCCTTCAATCTCTTTTCTCAGTAAAATCTGATAAATGCTGCCCTTACCCTTGGTTACCATTAGTCAAGCATCAGATTCTGGTGCCTGCAAAGCAGCTTCAGACCCAACCAATAACAACGTGGCTTTGGCTCAAAAAGACACTGGCATGGCAGCTTGTTGCTGGGTCACATCAGAGGCCTTGCTGCATTAGTCATCAGATATGGTAGGTGCAAAAGAGTTACATTGCTACCCACAACTTCGAGCTTGGGGGGGGGGCTGTCAGACACTGAAGTCATGTCATCAGCCTTCCAAGATCTCTTCACCTTTGTATGCTTCTCCTTTTTTCTAGGGAGTTTAGAGGAAAGTCTGGTGAATGCCATTTTGTACACAGACAAATGCTTCCAGCAAAGGTTGAGTGGGTGATATAATGGCTTGCCCCTACATTTAACAGTTCTCCAGTTAAAGTAAGCATACTGGGGAAAGGTAGAAACATCATGCTCTGGATGTAGGCAAAAAATACAAAATGTATGGAAATCATGCATAATCTGTCTGTCACACCAAAGACAATGATTAACTTTCTCTCACATTTACAAATTCCAACACTAAGAAAAACAAAAAATTTTCACTAGGGTACCTATCTGGACCTGATGGGACTGACAATGCACAGATAATGAATGAGATGTTCATCAGACTGCTGCAAAAAAAACAAAAAGAATGAAGATGCTGCCAGACAGCTATACTTTATATAACCACTAATGTTCTGCTGTCAGAAGCAGAGGGAACCCATTAGGCCATGTGGGAAGGTGAGAGCTCTGGTATTTCAGCAAGCTTCTGGCTCCTGCAGGTAAAAAAATTCCAAGAACTGGTACACAAAAGTGAACTCTGAAGAACATTACAATATTACGTATTTACAAAAATTATAAGTAAACAAATTTTCAAATGAAAGGTGTAACACTTTCAGACAACGTTTACAATTTCATTACACAACCTTGACACTTATTCACTCATCAGTCAAGTAATGTTAAAACTGGTGGTGTTCAAACCTGTAAGAACTTTGTTTCCTCTGTGACTAGGATAACATTTAGGTAAACGCTGGAGCAGAAAGGATACTAGAGGCTATGAATTCAAAACACTCGATAGGCAAGCCTATTGTCAAAGAAACTTTTTTTGTTTTGTTTTAAAATAATTCATGCTGCTATAAGACACAAGAAATGCATCATTCTTGGAAAAAATAATTTTTAACACTTAAAATATTTTCGCTTGCTCCAGAAAAGCAAGTTATACTACAACAGTTTTCATCAGCCAAGAAAAAATGTTTCCTGTGTGATTAAAATGTATACCATTTGCAAGAACACCTCCAAATCAGTCTTCTAAAAAAATTAAAGGCAAAAAATGATGGCCAAACAAGGTACAGCCCTATTCCTGCAATTTCATATGAACTGAGCAGCCCCAGGTCCCATCAGGAATCCATTCCCCAATCCACCAATCTCTGAATATCTGCTATAAGATAATTAAGGACACAGCTAATTTGCACTACTGTAAAACCTCAGCAAAAGCATTATTGGTGAAAAGCCACACTACTTTTGATTAATCCAATCCTCTTATGACCATTCTACTCACCAGAAGATATGGCCTGGATCTACGATGGCCAAGACCAACCAATAGGACTTCCTTTACTAGTGGCATCTCCCCTTGACGTGTAACTTCTTCTTTCTTACCACCTTCTTGTGTGGTCTGCTGTCCAAAAGAACTGTCCACTAGCACACGTTGGCCCATGGGAAAATTCTTGTTGAGGAACACTAAGTGCCAGTCGGGCAATTGGTAAATCTACCAAACAAAACATCAAAAGTTACAAGAGAACTTGGATATGATTAAAAAAATAAGCAACGCAAAAAACAGCTGCAATGATTAATGCCTTACCTTTTCTCATGCAGGTAGCTCCAGTTTTAAGAAAGGTGACATTAACCATTTGATTCAGAAGAACCACTTGGAATCACTAGTCCTACATGTTGCATTAAGGAAAGGGTTAATCCCCAATTAAATAAAGGTATACTCATCTCTCTCAGCTGTTAAGTAATACTGTAATGATCCATCCATGAGCTATGACTTAAAATTAGCATAAAACTAAAAGGGAAAGGAAAGCCTAACAGTAAACAAGTTCCAGTTGTTCAATCAAATATTTGGAATATGAAATGGTTGTTTTTGCAGCTTAACAGCAGACTGTAGTCTCTTAATATTGAATGCATCTGACATCTGTATTTGGGAGATAGTCATACAGTATGGTGAGGGAATATGCCCTTTCCCCCACTGCGCAATCAAAGAGTCGGTACATATAAGCAGCAGGAGATATGGGGTATGAAGTGGGGCTTGTCTTCCTGCACAAAATAGTTTTTAAGTTATTTTTCATGTTTTTCATATAAGTGGATTTTGATCTTTTTATTTTGGGTTTTGAGCACTTGAGATTTCAATAAAGGACAGAACCCAGTAAACAGAGCGAGCTGCAGGTTGATTAAAAAAGATGAAATGCTCATTAGTTTGAAAGACATTAATCTTTAGAGATCACATAGCACTTCATAAATAAAAGAAACTTCCTTCTGTGCAGATGTGGTTTAATCCTAAAACCTTTATCAATAAAGAAAGAAAGACACTTTCTACAAAAGCAAAGTAAAGCTGTGTAAGTATACTTACCATAACAGCATATATTCAAATAGATCACTGTTATAGTACCCCAAGATATATGGGACATCCCACCAAGGATCAGACCAGCCTGCCAGTTTCCAAAGCTTCAAGGCACTGTCTTTGCACTCTATCCACTTTAAAAAGTCATGGGCTAGGTCATCAAACCATCAGAGTTCTTGCTCAGAAAAGGGAGGGTAGAGACCTGGCAGATAGGAATAGAATAATAAAAATCCCACATCCTAAGAAAATAAAAAAACAGCAAAACAGAGGGGGACGGAGAAAGGGCACAGACACTGCAACACTGTTTTTGTCAAATATCTACTGTTACAGAAAATTTACTTACACAACTGTACTATGTTCATCATTAGACTATTGTTGCTGTAGTCCAAGATATATAAGATGAATAAAAGAGCTTACAGAGAAAGGAAGGACGGAGGAGGAGGATGACATACTGGTTCCTGGAGAATAATAAAAAATAAAATGCCTGCTCTGAACATAGAAAAGGAGTCTAGTTTGTTGTGCATGTAAAGGTACTCATGGATAACCAATTTGCTGCCTCTAGTACATTTCTACACCATAACCTTTGCAGAGTGGGACTGGCTTTGCATGTGTCTATTTATGATGAGAATAACAAAAGCAATACCATCAGACAACCATTTAGAAATGGTCTATTTTGACACTATTTTCTATGAAGGCAAGAAAAAGGGACAATGAAACAGCTTATCAGAAGTCCTGAAGGTTTTTGTCCTATCAATGTAATTGTCATGTTGCCATCAGACATCCAGAGCATGTAAATTTCTGTTTCCCTCATTTTTAGGTTCTTTCAAGAAAATAGGAACGTGAACTGCTTGTCTCAATGTGAACTCTGAAACATCCTTAAACATAAAGGGTTTGATCTCAGAGTTACCCAATCTTTGTGAAAAAATGAGATAAGGATGACTCACTATAAAAGCTTTTAACTCAACTACTCTTCCTGTACAAGTAAAAGAAAATTTGAATCAGCCTCGGGCAGGTTTTCCAATGTAAAATTAAGATCCCAAAAAGGATCCTCATGCCTTCTAGGTGGCCAGATATATAAAACCCTTTTAAAAACCATTTCACTTAAGGTATGATAGAAAGAGGGGATCCGATTGCAGAAGAGCAGAGATGGCCGAGAGGCCAGAGCATAACAACTCACACAAATACTACAGAACCAAAGGAGTCTGAGCCTTAAAAGGATCCCAGTTCTTGTATTGGCGTAAACTAGAAAATCGTATCCACTTACCCGTATATGATTTTCTAGTAGCACATTTCTTTGTATCCTTGAATACCTGCTGCAAGTCCTCAGTTAAAAACTGCCTAAAAGGTACTAAAATTCCACCATCCAGACACACAACTGAAGCTGAATGTTGGGGTGCATCAAACAATCTCTGTCTTGTGTCAGTAAATCTATTTTGTCAGGAAGTTTGTGGTAATTGCTTGGCCATTTTCAGAAGAGGAGAAAGGAGAACCACTGTTGTATAGGGCCAGAATGTGACCACCACAATTACCCTTGGGGAGGTCTTATGAATCTTAGGAGTACCCTAATTACTAGAGGAAAGGGTAGAAAAGCAAAAGCATAAAGGAACATTCACAGTACATGAGCATCTACTTCTCTGAAGTACAAGCCAACACAAAGGGACTCTGGCTGACTAAGTTTGCAGATGATTGTAAACTGGGAGCCATTACTGATTCTAAAACTGATGTAGACATTCTACAAAAAGGCCTCAATGACACCAATGACTGGTGCCAGAACCATGACTTTAAGCCCAATACCAAAAACTGCATTGTCATTCCCTTTGGGAAAAATTTGGTGCCCATGAACTACCACATAGGCGGTAGTCCACTAAACACCGAAAGTGTGATAAGAGACATGGGGACACAGGTTGACAGCAACCTCGCCTTTGATAACCAGATTGCCACTGTAGTCAGAAAGTCCTTCCATGTGGCACATCTCATTACAAAAGGTTTCTCATCCAGGAAGAAAGAGGTCATAATCCCTCTCTACTCATCCCTCATTAGACCTATTATAGAATAAAATGCCTCACTTGGTATGTACCTCACTAGACACCTACAATTGGAAAGGCCACAAAAATACCTCACTAAGAGGATCTTAGGCCTTAGACACATGCCCTATACGGACAGACTCAAAAAAGCTCCAGCTATACTCTGGCTTTCGTCTACTTAAGAGGCGATCTCTGCTTGGCCTACAAAGCCATGTCTGACCCAGAGCTGCTAGATATGCTACACCTAAAGAAATCCCAATCCCTCCATGGCATGCGCTCTAGGGACCTAAACCTCATTACCACTATAAACAGAACATGCTGGAGGGACAAGTGCCTAACCCAAAGACCTCCCATACTCTGGAACACAGTTCCCATTCAAGTCAAGCAGAGCAATTCACTGGCCCTCTTTAACAGAAATCTTGACGAGTGATGGGCAATAGGAAGTTCACCCCGGGGATCACTTCAGTGGCCTTGTTTGACAGGGGCACTGGGAACTAACTTTGGGTGGCATAATGCCAGGGAGTCTTCTTGGGCTAGGCTTATATAGGCTCTGGGGTCATTAGCCATGTGTGCAAAGCAGTCGTGGAGCAGAATTTCTTTAACAGCCTGTTGTGGCTACAGGCAAACAGATCTACTTGAGTAATTCCTCACAGATAGATCAATTCCTTGATGACCCCAGGGTGCAACTTCCATTCAGGAGGGTCTAATCTGGTCCTGCTCAACTTGTCTACAACAATGCTTTGCTCTGATGGAATGTAGGAAGCCTAAAGAGGAAGACTGCACAGAGTCAGTAATTTCCTTTCCAGGCTACCACAACTAGTTTGCAAAGGAGGAAGAACCTGGTTCTCCCAAGTTTGTTTATGCACTACATATTACTGTGGTGTTGCCTGTGATTACCAACAGAGGGACTGGAGTCAAAAGATGATTTCGGGAATTGCCAGTATTTAACATAGCCATCATTTATTTGATATTTATCTGCTTTAATTTGTCTTGCTTGATACGCAGGCCCTGGACTTTCACCCCCTTGAACACAGCCCCCCACTTCAAGTTTGACTAATCTGTGGTGGAATAAAAATAGAGGAATGTAACGAAGAGGTCATCCACCTCCTCAATAAACGATTTTTAACTTCGACAGAGAGTTTAGTACATTCTCTGCTAAGCATCACTCCAACCTGGACTTTTACACAGCTGCATTCCTTTTTTGGCTTCCTTTTTCCAGGTAAGGGAGACTAGTTAATGCTGAGGTCATACACGGTTACAAACTTAAGCTTTTCTCAGGACTAGCTTCATACCTCTCATGCTTTTATGCATCTGTGGTTACAGACTGAGCAGGGACTGGAAAGGGAAAAAGGGGAGACAATAACAGCCTTTGGGGAGGGGGAAATCACACGAAGATTCCTATAGTCCATCCGTTTTCTTATATTGTCCTTGGTTTTAGGCAGATGCCCCATTTCTTCTTTGAACTTCAGTGCCATTGCTTTTGACATGTTACCTGTCTGTGTTTTTCTAGAAATCCTTACTCAATTTCTAGAAAAAGGAACCTGAACTGGAAGAAACATTTCTATTATATTTTGGAAAGGAGGATCGCAAAACCTGTTTGACCCCTAATTAATTCTCCTCTTTCAAACCTTTTAAGGACCTCAGCAGAGGACAAAGTAATACCTCTTTATTCAGGATCTCAGCTTGACATCCTCTGGTAAATTCTAAGAATATAGCAAAGCAAATCTTCTCATCACTGATCCAGTGGCATCTGCTCAAGAAACAGTATCAGCAGCGTGATAAGCGTATTTTAACTATCAACAGCATGATAAGCATATTTTAACGAATGTTGGTTTGCCTGAGACACAGAAAACACTAAGGAACTCAAAGATGTCTTTTCCTATGAAGAATAGTTGTCAACAATACATTTTTGCATACTGTCAAAGAAAACCAGCAGAAACTTAGATGTGAGCCTGATAATTTGCAATTCTGAAAGCTAAGTATAAACCTTCTTCACAAACCTATCAAAGGTTTCTCTCAGCTTGTCAAAAGGAACAGAGTTAACCGCCTTAAGGAGTTTGTCAGAAGCAGATTTCGACCTGGGGTTAGAAAAAAAGAATGTGTGGATTTGGGGGCACCTTATATAAGTTAATAAGACTTTCTGAAAGTAGGCAGCTGACTATCAGGCAAATTGCTGGCTGCAAAGAAAGTATCCTCTAAGACCAGCAACATGGGAGGTGGAGGAAAATCTATCTGCAACAAATCAAAATATCACTGCTGGGATTTTGGCATTTCTTTTTTTTCCCCACTGAAAGTCTTTCATACAGGCAACAGTACCTGAAAAAGAACTCTTCAGGAGGGGAATCTGAAAAATAATTTTCCTGAGTCAGATTCCCCCACATTCTGTGGAGTGGGAAGTTAAGAAACACAGTTCAAATCTAATTCCTGCCCCTCAGACTGCTAATCAGAATCCCAAAGGAAGTAAAACCTTTTCATTTTAAAATGAGGGGAAAAAAACTCAGCATTTAAACACTGAAAGACTTTAAATGAGCCACTTACAAAGCCTAGCCAATCCTTTGCTTTTATTGAAGATGGATGTCTAACTTCATGCTTTCTTTTTCTGGGAGACTTGTTCAGAAAAACAGCAGATTGAAGGATGGCCTCTTCCATGTGAATGAATCTCCTCAGAGCTCAGCAAATTAATCTCCTGGTCCCTTCCCCAATTATGGTGACAGTGGTCTTCTCTTACCTGAAAATGGGCAGCTGAACAGTTGCAGAGGACATACAAGTCTAGCCTGCCTCCTGAGTCCTTAGCTGCTTCCCAAGAGCAACACCAGAAGAACTGAGAAAAAGTGATGAGTGGTCTGAGGAATGTGAGGTGGCCACAGCAAAATTACCCATCAGGAGCTGAAGCAAAGGGAAAGCAGGACACAAGACTGACACCATCAAGATACTTTTGCTGTTCTTGCACCTTACTGAGGGAATGATCTGAGTTACCAGGACACAGGTTCACATGCGTATCTCAAAGGATGTCTGAAAGTAGCTAGTGGAGCCCTGAAGTCCAGGCTTTATCTCCTGACAGATAAGCTAAGTTTTAAGGTAATTTTTTTTTTTTTTTAGTGACAACAACCAAACACACTAGCCGCAACTCATACAAACAGACATACAAGTCAATATACAAAACACAACAGTACAAAAACAAATCAAAATGAAGAATTGTAAACATTTATTTTCCAAGTTTCAGGAAGCAAAAAATTTCAATGTGTGTAGTGGGCTCTGCATACATTATCTGTAAAATACAGCTGATATCATAAGATATCAATATAACGTGGATGGTCTACGTTAAGACACAAATATGCAACATATATATTTTAATTGTATGCTGGAAATAATCGCATAGCAAAAGAATGGAAATGTAACAATAAATGGATTTTGCATAAATAATAAATGAAGCATATGTTTAGTGCAAGTGGTATATATTAACCAAATCTGAAGTTTCCTTTGCATTTGCAATGAATCACAAACATGTTTGTCATACGTAACATTTAGTAGTCACGGACACTCAGAACAACAACAGTCTGATTTACACTAAGGGGTGAAAATAACTGCCACAGAATGCTGAAGTAATAAGCTAACATACAAGTTCTAATAATCATTAACGGTAGTAAAGTAAGTAACAGATTTCAAAGGGAATTTAAATGGGTTTTACCAATAAATGAAACAGCTGTCACTACATACATGTTCAGCATTTCTGGTTAAAGTACAACACAGTTGCACTACAATTGTATTTACAGAATGGGCAAATTGTACATTAAACCCTGACTAGAGAACAAATGTTCTCCAGCAGGGTGTTAATGTACAAGGTAATGCTCGCTAAAAATGTGTTCAATGCTTAAAAGCAACAAATAAAGGTGCCGTGAAGCTAGGACATCTGAAAAGCAAAATGCTGCTTGTTTTTTTAGGCAGCTTTGCTGTTTAGAGAGTGCAGAATTAAAATACGTTAATAAAATAAAGTGTGTATGTTTGCATGTATGTGCTTGCTTGAGTGTGCATGACAGTAAGAAGAGTGAACAAGAGAATCAAGTGACAACGCTGACTGCAAAAGGCTATCGGCACTTATTCTTTCAAAGTTAAGAGTTATGAAACTCTTAGTGCCCAGCAATAAATAAATTAAAAAAAGGAAAATTGACAGCAGGAAGCAGCAAAACTTAGGGTGTGGAAAGGAGGGGAGATGAAGCAGCCAAACCAAGGACAGTAAAGGGGGGGGGGGGGTGAGGAACTCCAAAGCCTGGCATTTTTCCCCATTCATTTGCTCATATAGATGTACGCTTTTAAATGATTTTGTGTGTGTGTGTGTGTGTGTGTGTGTGTGTGTGTGTGTGTGTGTGTGTGTGTGTGTGTGTGTGTGTGTGTATAAGTAAAAATGAAATACTTATATATGCGGACATGCTCAAATCACTATCAGTTTACTCGGTATCATACAGACTGCTTAGAGGTGATCTGTGTCTCACCTACAAGGCAATATCTGACCCTGCCCTACTAGAGACGCTCCATATCTGTAAGTCTAACTCCTTGCACATTACCCGCGATGGGCCTAAATCTAATATGCGACATGAACAAAACCTGCTGGAGAGAAGTTTGTCTCCCAGATGCTGCCCTGCCTCTGGAATAGACTTCCCATACATGTCGCTGACTCTCTTCAAGTGCAATCTTGATGAGTGGATAGGAAACCACAAATCTGTCCCAAGAATTCCACCTTTGTCCCTCAGTGACAGGGGCAACAGGTGCTGACTGAGGTTTCTTTTTGGGGATAAACTCTTGACTAGGCTTGTAAGGGCCCCAAGACCAATAGCCTAGTAACCTCCTATGATCCTCATATTTTAGATATAAAATACTTCCTTCAACAATTACATACACTACAGCACGTCTGAAACACCCGGGTGTGTATTGCTGTGTAAATAATGTTTTCCAGGGGTGTAGAGGCCCAAAGCCTCAGAACACCCCTGAGCATGCATTATTGACAAGAACACACTGCCAGTCTTGCATTATTGCTTACATAAATAATTTTGCATAAATAGAACTACAGCAAGAGTACAGCAGAACAGTACAATAAAAAGAAAAGAAAAATTTAAGTACTCATTCTGCAGTAAGGCAAACTGAAGTTATCAGTATTTACTCAAACTGGGTATGTTAGAAAGTTTAAAATGTAAAGTTTTCTGTATAAGCCTTTTTGTATTACACTGTAGCAACTACATGCCTGCATGAAACCCTACAAAGCAACAATAAATGAACACAATTTAATGTCACTGTTACCTCAACAAAAATGCTAGGCAAGCAGTCTGATACTGTGAAATATGTGTTGCAGTGTCAACCATGAATGGAGCAAAGGTAGCATAAGAAAATGACTTGACAGCACACCATATTTAGTAAAGTATGTGCTTAATAAGTTCACTGGTAGTTAGTAAGCAGGAATGTCGGGGAGACTCTTTAAGGAGCCTAGAACATATTCCTAATTGCCCCAAAATACTGTCTGGTTAAATGACTTGCTCAAGGCCACAAAACAAGCAAATGAACATGGAAAGATTCAAACCCCATATCCTTGGCACAAGAAGCAGCTCATTAACAGGTCAGAGCTTTAGTCCTCTACCATGGACTGTATACAAAATACTATCAGAACACACAAATTAAATGCTTGTAATATACATATAGACTTTAACTACCAAGGAGTTTATTGCAAAGCCATTCAATGCTAATGAGAAATCCACAAACAATACAGAGGTCCGATCATTCTATGTTTGTTGAAATGTTTGATATTATACATACGTTTTGGATGTAGTACTGATTAACACCAGCAGGCAGGAAATTGTATTTAAGACAGTGCTGATGACATGTAAGTTTAATTAATGAAATAGGCATTAGATGTACATAATTGGGATGGCATAATGGTTGAGGTTGGGAAATTTGCATAATGACTGAAATATTTATCTCACAGACTAGAAGTACTGGGTTTGATTACCACCAAGTGAAATTGGCTAGGCTTAAAATGGCCAGCAAGGGGAGCTAATCTTGTACTTACCTATAAACCTATAAGAGTATGGGGCACTTACAAGGAGCAATACCTACACAGTGTTTAGATACAAGTACTGGAATAACTGAAAGTCTAGTTCAAACAATCACAAATTAGAAAGGTGGAAGACATCCAGTGCTGGCAGCTATATCACCATGAGAAGAAAGGTGGAAGACATCCAGTGCTGGCAGCTATATCACCATGAGAAGAAAGGTGATCAGAAAAAAGTACAGCTGCATAAAATCTTATCATAACAGTAGATGTCCTTCTCTTCGCTGTTGCAGTACACTTCACTTAAGAAAACTCCTGCCAAGGATAGCCCAATGTATGGCCAGTATACCAAAGCCATTAGTTTTAACAGGTGTCATATGTCATACATATGATTCCTGAGTAGGGCATAATGGTAATGTATGGACGCAAATACTCAAGACATTTTTTACTGCCAGTCCGAACGCCATTATCAAACGTCAGTCTGAATGCCTGTCTGCTGTGCTAGTACGTCATCTTCAGATAAGTGCCCCATTGGTGTTTCTTCTCTATTTTTTCAGTATTGTTGGTACTTGTGTAACCATTTATTAGAACTTCAATTCAACGTAAATGAGTGAGAATTTTAAACTGTACAGAACATTTTCCTGTCAAATACTTTTCTTAGTTACTTGGATTACTTCACAAATGAATTTATCAAAATGTTCACTAGGAAAGATTCCATTAAAATTGGCAAATTTCTAACAAAACTTGAAACAGTACAAGAAAATAGTTTTAAACAAAATGAAATGTTGAAGGCAATGATTAAAAATTAAGGCTTTCAGATTAAATAAATAGAATCTGTACTGAATGAGATTCACTGGAAAATGAAAGACGGAGAGATTCAAACTGAATTCTTGTTGAAACAGAACTGGTGTCTTGACAAAATAGATATGGAAACTAAGGAAAGAAGATGTAATTTAAGAATCTATGGAGGTCCAACAAATAGCAGAAGGAAATGACATGATGACCTTCTTAACAACACGGATACCTCAGCTCCTGACTATACATGAAGGCTTCTCATACGGCACTGGCAAAACTCAAAGAGCAACTGGTAAACCTATACCTACAAAACCTTAACCCCCCCCCCCCCCAAAAAAAAAAAACTGTATAGTAGTTAAATTCCTGTCCTTCCAAAATAAAGAAAGAATAGTTGTGTAAAATCTTACCATAACCATAGATGTCCTTCTCTACCATGTTGCAGTATTCATCTCGTGTGGCATTTTCCACCTCAGGCGATCTGCTGTCGGCTCCTATACAAAAGCTTTTCCCTGGCTGCTGTAGGTGCATGGGACGTTTCACATAGGAACATAAAACAGGGACCATAAATGTGACGCTGGCACGCACAGACCTCAGAACTCGAAGACCACAGGAGTGGTCTGTCAGGAGAAAGTACAGTTGTGTACACTTACCATAAATGTAGATGTTCGAGTGTATTCACTGTTGCAGTCACTACATTTGGGTAATCTGCTGGCAGGTTGCCCTCAGTCGGCCTGAATTCCAAAGTCTTGGATCCTACGTCGGTTGCTGTCTCCTCTTCCATGACATCAGTTTGTCAGGGGTATAAAACATGCAGCCAACGCCATTTTAAAAATATATATATAATACGCCAGGTAGCAAAAAAAAAAAAAAAAAATTTATATATATATATATATATATATATATATATATATATATATATATATATATAAAATGTGTGTGTGTGTATATACATGCATCAATATAAACTTTACCTTCATCTACAAACAAATACACCACATAGGTTATAGAAGATAGAGAAGGAAAGATAAACTCCAGAATGACAGGGGGGATGGCGGGAGGGTAACCTGGACTGCAACAGTGAACACACTCGAACATCTACATTTATGGTAAGTGTACACAACTGTACTATGTTCTTCGTGTTTCACTGTTGCAGTCATTACAATTGGGTAGAATCCCAAAGCTATGGTTGGGAGGCTGGAGCTAAACAGCATTAGGTGAGGATATAAGGCCCTGCAGCACTGCAGTGGCAACGCCTGCCCTGGACTTAGAGAGGCAAATGATAAAGCTTTGTTAAGGTGTGAACAGAACTCCAAGTAGCAGCCACTAGAATGTCTTTGGTTGGTACTCCTCTGAGAAAGGCTGCTGAAGTAGCTGTGGCTCTGGTGGAATGAGACCTAATGCCCTTGGGCACAGGTTTTCCATGGTGTAAGCAGCAGAAACGGATGCAATGGCTTATCCACTTTGAAATTGTCTGCTTTGAAATAGCCTTTCCTTCTGATCCTGCAGCATATGACACTAGTAATTGCTCAGTTTTTCTTAGAGATTTAGTCCTGTTCAAGTAGAATCTTAGCTGTCTGTGTACATCCAAGGAATGCAGAATTCTCTCCCCCTTGTTCTGTGGATTTGGATAAAAAGTTGGCAAATGAATTGTTTGGTTAAGAGCCACACTGGAGACCACCATAGGCGTAAAAGTCGGATTTGTTCTCAGAGACACCCTGTCTGGGTAAAATATGATAAAAGGCCCTACAGCCTTGAGGGCCTGTAGCTCTGAAACTCTTCTTGCTGAAGTAATTGCTAGTAGCAGAGCTGTTTTCCATGATAAGAACTTTATATCAGCGGTAGCAGCTGGTTCATATGGAGGCAGGGTGAGCTTTTCCAACACATAATTGAGGTCCCATGCAGGTAATGGTGATCTTCTAGGAGGCCTTAAATTTTTGGCTCCTCTGAGATACTGCTTTAGTATAGGATGAGAAAAGATTGGTGGCTCTGTATTGTAATGAGCTGAAATGCCAGAGGCATGGATTTTGATTGATGAGAAAGATAGGCCTGTGTCAAGCATCTCAGTTAAGTATTGTGTAATATCTGAGGAATATTTGGTTCTGCTGTATCCGTTCCTTGTGCTTGATTCCAAGCACAGAATCTCTTCCATTTGCCAGCATAAGATTTTCTAGTACTAGGCCTTCTGGCTTCCAAAATGACATCCATCACAGCTTTACTGAGAGGTGTTGTTTGTATAGCTACATGATCAGCCATGCTGCCAGGTTCAATGTCTGTAGTTGATTGTGCAGGATCTGATTGTTTTGCTGGGACAGTAGCTGAGGTCTTTGAGGTAAGGTCCAAGCTGGGTATTGAGACAAGTTCTTTAGGACTGGGTACCAGTACTGGCAGGGCCAGTCCGGGTCAATTAGTATCAACTTTGGTTTCTCTTGACTGACTTTTAGGAGGACCGTGGGGAGAAGAGGCAGAGAAGGAAAGGCGTAAACTGATAGGTTTTTCCAACTGAAGGATAGGGCATCCACTTTTCATGCTTGTGTGTGATAAGTCCTTGTGCAGATTCTTTTCAATTAATCATTTTGAGGAGAGGCAAACAGATCTAAGTCTGGGCTCCCCCATCTCTCTGTTATCATGTTGAAGACTTGTGGATTTAGTTTCCACTCGTGAGGATCCATAAGGTTTCTGCTTAAATCATCTGCCAGTGTATTTTGTTTTACTGGCAGGAATTGAGCTTGAAGATGTATTTGGTAGGTCAAAGCTGTGTCCCACAGTGCCATGGCTAATCTGCAAAGGGGGTATGAGTGTGTGCCCCCTTGCTTGTTTATATACCACATGACTGTGGTGTTGCCCGTCTTTAGCAATAGTTGTCCTGGATGAAGTAAGTCCTTGAATGCTGTTAGGACATTTTGAACTACTAGCATCTCTTTCTGGTTGATATGCAGATGCATTTGTTTTGGGGTCCATATGCCCTGAATGCATCTTCCTGCCATGTGGGCCCCCCAGGCATAATCCGATGCATCTGTTGTTAAGGTTTGGCTGGCAGGGGGAGAGTGAAGGCCCGTCCCATGTTTTTGTGACATGCCTTTGCCCACCATAGAAACTCCTGTTGTAGGCAGGGAATGAGAGGAATCATTGCTTCCAGACCGTGAGAATGTTGACTCCATAAACTTTTCAGGTACCACTGAAATTTCCTCATATGCAGTCTTGCATATGGAATCAGTAGGATGCAGGATGCCATGAAGCCCAAAGCCTGCAGAATTTGTCATGCAGATAACTGGGTCTTTGTTGCCATTAGTTTGAAGTAAGTAGTCAGTTGTCTTTGCTTGTCTGGTGTGAGGTAAGCCATCTGGGCAGTTGTATTCTAGCTTGCACCCAGGAATGTTATCTTTTGAGCGGGTACCAGTTGAGATTTCTTTTCGTTTATTGTGTACCCTAGGCATGTTAGAAGCCTTTTCACAAATGCTACATGTCGAAGAAGAATGTCCTTGTTCTCTGCTTGAATGAGACAGTCATCTAAATAAGGATATACTTGCATTCCTCTTTGTCTGCAGAAAGCAATTACTGGTGCCAGGCACATTGTAAAGACCCTGGGCACAGTAGATAAGCCAAAAGGCAATGCAGAGAACTGGTAATGCACTGAGGTATCTTCTGCATGACTGTCTGATTGTGACATGCAGGTATGCCTCTTTTAGGTCTAAAGTCACAAGCCAAGCATTCTTGTCCAGCATGGGCAGAAGCTGCTGCAAAGTCAACATTTTGAATTTTGGTATATCCAGGAATGTGTTCAGAATAGATAGGTCCTGTATTGGTCTCCAGGCTTTGTCCTTTCTGGGTACCAAGAACAGTCTTGAGTAAAATCCTTGTCCCTGCTCTTGCTCTGGTACTTGTTGAATGGAACCCATGTCCATGAGGGATGAGACATGTTTTTGCGCCTCTGCCCATTGATTTTTTGGAAGATCTGGCCAGCCTTTTGCCTTTGGCAGGGTATGGAAATGGAACTTGTAGCCTTGTGACACTATATCTAGAACCCACTTGTCCTGGGTTATAATGTGCCAATTTTGTGAAAAAAGTGTTAATTTTCCCCCTAAGGGTGCTGCCAGGGCATAAGTGCTTGGTGCCGGCAGGGGGAAGTCATTGGGACTGTTTCCTGTATGGCTGTGATTTGTCTTCTCCAACTTTGGAGGTAGAAGCACCCCATTGCTTTGACCTTTATGAACTTTGCGCCTGGGATCTGCCTCTAGGGAGTCTGGATCTGCCCGTTTGAGGTCTGTTTGACACAGGAAAGGACCAATTCTTTGTAGGCCAGTGTCTACTAAACCTAGGTGGCTGTACCTGTAAAAAATCTTTGACAGTTTGCATAGATTTAGCTTTGTCCTCCATTTTCTTTAACACCTCCTCTGCCTTAACACCAAACAAAGTATCATGCTGTAAGGGTGCATCTAATAATTTAACTTTAACATGATCAGGCAGATTTTGTTCCTTTAACCAAGCATGCCTTCTAATTACAGAACCCGTAAATGTGGCCCTGCAGGAGGCCACCAAAGAATCAAAACCACATTGCAAAGTATGCTTTCCAACTTGTTCAGCTGCATGCAATAAATTCTGCATTTTCTTGTTTTGTGCACATTCAGAGTTTAACAACATTTTCTGTTTAAGCAATGCCATGACATGCTGCTGATATTTGAGCATATGAAACTGACAGTTTAAAGCCCTTATAGCCAAGGTAGCAGATGTGTAAACCTTTTTACCAACAGGAGCTAGAGGTAAGGAGTCAGGGGTAAGACTAGACTCCGAAAACACATCATCTACAATGTCTAACACAGGTGGAATGGCTAGGGGCCTGTGCTGAGGTAGTAAAAGGAAATCCCTGAGCCTCTTTTTAGATTCTGAAAAATCTTGGCTCTCCCAGTGGAAATGCTCCCTCATGGTATGCAAGGTTTTCCCAAAAGAATAGTCCTCTGGAGGAGAAGCTGAAGGTATAGATTCTTCAGCATCAGAATCCTCATAGGGGGAAGAGAATATTCTTGATCAGAAGAAATAGAAACCTGATCTGAAGATTCATAGTCACTCTCTTGCCTAGGCCTCTTTATCAGGAGGGGGATGGGAACCCCTGATCGAGGAAATCAAGTCTTCGGCCATTTTGAGCATCTGTTTTTTGGGCATAGAGGCCTGTCCATGTGGCTCTTGAGTTTGTTTCTTTGCTTTAGAAGGTGCTTTAGTCTTTGCCTTTGAAGCTGAAGTTGGTTTAATGTAAAGATGTTTAGGTCTGACTACACCCTCAGAAGCCAGTGCCTGCTCAGCGGCTCCGGACACATCTGAGGGAATAGTGTCAGAGGCTCCAATACCTAGAGTTTCCAGCGGCATAGCTGACTCCACGTGGGAGTCGGTAGCGGCCTGCGACTCTAAAGTAGCAGGTGTCAGGGGCTGCGAAAGCACCTCACTGATAACCGGCGAACCGGCGACTGGCTTAGGAGAAACTTTGTCGTCGGTTTTGGACCTCGGTTGTTTATCTCTCTCCTTTTCTTTGCGTTTTTTGTGAACTCCGGGTAGTCAGATGGCTATCCGAAGACATTTCTGGATAATTAAACCGGCGTCCAAAATAGTTTAAAGCAAAATTATACCGACGCTTAATAGTGCGTTGGTTAAATCTAGCATAAAACCGACAACCAAAAACGTTGTGATCAGGGCCTAAGCAAGGAATACAGTAAGAATGAAAATCGTTATCAGGTATTTGCTTTCCACAAGAAATACAATTATTAACTTTTTCTGACATCAGTCTGGAGCAAGAAAAAAGTTTCCCCAACAGGGTACTTAGATTTATTGAAGACTTCGGGTCTGAAATTCGAACACGAAAATCTCAGGAGTCGGCTGACTGGCACTTGCGAACTGCTTCTGCTTCGGGCATTGAAGAAAATGGCATTGGCTGCTTCTTTTATAACCTTGACGACCTGACATCAGGGAAGGGGCGACAGCAGCCGACGCAGGACCCAAGACTTTGGAATTCAGGCCGACTGAGGGCAATCTGCCAGCAGGATTACCCAAATGTAATGACTGCAACAGTGAAACACGAAGAACATCTGGGTGGTTATGAACAAGACACAATACAATGGGATGGCTTATGCATTGCTGGAAGATAACACAGTATATGTAAAATTAACATGTAACCCTGTCATAGAATTCAACAGTGCACTATTTGAAATATTAGAGAGGTGGGAAAGATTGGGCTTTTTGAGCTCAACGGTTGTTAATAAGCTTTACATCTGACATCCCAAAGACGCGATTTTTAAGATGATACCCAAGTTGAATAAAAACTTTGAAAACCTGCCAGGCAGACGGATAGTGTTGGGAAAAGGGGCCTTCCTGCAGAATGTAGGTATATTTTTGGATTTCCATTTGAAGTGTCATTTGAGTAGAGTTACTTCCCATATCAAGAATGGGAAAATGTTGGCCAACATGATAGGGGGCACAAAGTGGTCCCATGAATTTTATTGGGCCAGCGTTGATGTAAAATCATTGTACACGAATATAAAACACGAGTGGGGATTGAATGCAGCAAAAATCATGCTAGGGGAAGGCCTACGAACTGATTTCCTGATAAGTTTGTTAGAGTTTTCTTTAACTCACAACTGTTTTGTGTTTAATAACATTTTTTTTCCTGCAGATGGAAGGAACAGCGATGGGGGCATCTTATGCCCCTGTTTACGCACTTTCGTGCATGGACTACTTTGAGAAAGTCAAGATGTATAATACAGAATTCCACAAAGGTAAGGTACTGATGTTCAAAAGATACATAGACGATCTTATTTTCATCTGCAGGGGTGAGGTGGAAGAGTTTGGTGATTTTATACAAACATTGCAGGATAATCAGTTTGGGCTTGGGTTCACCTTTAATACCAGCAGGATTGCCATACAATATTTGGATTTGGAATTTTTTTCTGGATGAGAACTTTACAGTGGCATTTAGACCTTATGTCAAGGATACAGCAGTCAATAATTTTTTGAATGCTGATAGCATGCATGCCCCCCATTTATTGGCATCATTGCCATATGGAGAGTATTTGCGAATTGCAAACAATACTTCAAAGAAAGATGAGTTAGCACTTGAATTCAGTAAGGTTA
This sequence comes from Protopterus annectens, assembly GCF_019279795.1. Taxonomy (NCBI): domain Eukaryota; kingdom Metazoa; phylum Chordata; order Ceratodontiformes; family Protopteridae; genus Protopterus; species Protopterus annectens. Next base: position 1,152,721,999 of record NC_056733.1, read on the forward strand.
GGAACAAACTTGTAAGAAGGGGACATCAAGAGAATGTTTTGGCCACAGTGGAAAATAGACTTAAAAGGAAGTTGGGGCTAACACACAATCAAGCAATTGAAGAAGACAGGACCAATAGAGGGATGATATGTCTCAGGAAGAAGGATGAAGCACATGAATTGCTATTTTTTGTCAACAAATACTCCTCATTTTCAGATACATTGAGGGGTTTGGTAAATAGGTATTGGCCCATTATCCTCAGTGATGAAAATTTGGGAGGATTTTTCCAGACAGGGTAACCTTTTCTTACAGTAGATCAAAACATTTGAAAGAACTGTTATCGATAGGTAAATTGCAAGATAAACATGGTAGGAAGGGAAGTTTTCCCTGTGGGAAATGTATCATATGCAAGAAAATCAAAAACTTGGATGGGGTCAGTATTAATGGCAAAATTTACAAAGCCAGGGATATGTATAACTGCGAATCGGAGGAAGTAGTATATATTATAGGATGTGATTGTACCACAGTCCAATGGTACACAAGTCAAACAAAAAGAGCTGTGAAGAAAAGAATCATGGAGCACATGGGAGATATTAGAAGAGGCAGGATGGAAAGTCCTGTGGCAGAACATTTTATTTGACCCCATGGGGGCTCAGACAAGTCCTTCTTTTTTGGTGTGTTGGCCAAACCAAAACAGCAGAAAGGGGATGAGTTGGTTGGTAATTTAAACCTGTTGGAGACTAAATGTATTATTAATTTTGAGACTTTATATTATATCCAACATGGAATTGGATTTAAATGTCCACAATTATTGAGATAGTTCATTACATACAGCTGTTCAGATATAATGTGTAAAGTAGGGTAAGGGAAGTATTATGCCACAGATTGTACTTCCAGCAATGTGGTTCATTCCGGGCCAGTCCACAGTGTATTTTATTCATGGTTCACATATTTACAGCTTATATATTCACAATTATTTATATAGAGAGTTTATTCTAATGAAATTTGTATATTGTTGAAATTTCACTTTTATATAGCATGTTTATTATTATGTTATTATTATGTATTTGGGATTCATCCCGGGTTTATTTGTTAAAACTGAATTGAAATTAAATGAAAAGTATGAATTCAGTAGAAAAATGTGTATGTATTAGGGCATATATCACAGGCACTTTAATGGATGCGTTGAAATGTATTTTATAATTGGGTTGAAATGTATTTTATAATTGATTTTAAATGTTTAATTGGAATCAATGAACTAATTAATTGATGTTACAACACATAAAAGAAGGCTGCTTGATGTAAAAAATTCATTCCCTGAAGGTGCAAGCCAAGTTACCGGATACATCAGTAAAGTATTTATACTTAATCCTGGTGTGGTGTGTGTGTTTCAGCGTTACTGACATTATACAGTTTGAGAAAAATAGCATTTAAAAATGATAGACATTGTATTGGCTGTAGAACATAATACAAGATAAAACATAAGATAACTGAATCAATTTGTGTGGTACATAACAGACAGATACACTTGTAGCTACAAGAAGTTCTTACTATATGGCAAGTAACTAGATTTATGAGCAATCAAGCTTGCTAGAATTAGCAAAGAGCAGAGGAGACTACAGACAGTCCTATTTAATAAATACTCTGAGATGCCGTGAAGTGTGCCAGGTGGTGATGTACGTTGCACACCAAGCATCTCAGCTGACAATTACGAAACTATACTGCATATATAAATGTTTTACAGCAAACAGTTAAATAAAACACAGTTATAACAGGACAGGAAAAAAGTAGTACAGTCAAGTAACACTTATTATCTTCACATGTAATTGTAAAGTAATAAAAAAAAATGAATAACAACAACTAGTACAGCTTTAACCCAGCACCACCTGATATTTGTATACTCAGTTTACAATTACTATGTACTTACTGATGTAACAAATGTAAAACATCACTTTTCTAAAGTGCACTAGTAAAACACACACAAAAAAGTATGGGGTCCTAAAATTACTATAAACCATTAGATTATAGGTTCATAGATTAGTAGATTAGTACTAGACTAACTGCCCTTGCGAGCCATTTTAAGCCTAACCAATTATCCCTTGTGAGACTCAAACCCTGCACCTTGTGTTTGTAAGGCAAACACCTTAACCATTAGGTCACCCTCCCAACCTTACAATACAGTCAAATGGCATTACTGTAATCTTCCCAAAGATTTCCCATGATTATGAAAATTAACATATTCACATCAACAAGTACATGCACTCACCCATCTCACTAATTTGTTCATAGCTGGTACTAGGCTATCGGCCTTAGGGCCTATACAAGCCTAGCCATAACAATTCCTTGGCCATTTCTTCCCACAGTATTTACTTGTGTTAACTGTGATCCTGCATCTTACCTTAGAAAACTCTTTCCGTATCACTACACAAGACACTTGGAGAGACATGAGCAACAATAAACCTATCCCCTTACTTAGACATTCCTAAAACCCTAACTTGCACACATTTGCACAAACACTCCAAACACGTAATGCCCAAAACTTCAGTACGCCATGCCTCCAAGTATCTTGTACTGTATGTGTAGAAAACACATTTTGTGATAAATGGGAAAGCTATAAATCACACATCAAATTACCCAATCCAACAGTAAAATATATTTCATGCATCACTAGCAGCTTTGCATTCTAGTTTTCAAGGCAATTTTTAAGAATTAAGTAGCTTACTGAAAGTTATGTTAAGATGTATAACTTTTATGGTTTACGTATGTTTTTAATTAAGTTAGAGTGTTAGAATCAGGCCTATAATATCAGTATTAATGTTTTCTGAATTGTTAGTTGTAGCTTGTGTCTTATTTTGCTTTTTTTACTCTTTCATTTTAACTGTTTAATTCTAATAAAAAAAATAATTTCTAGTGGTTGATTTAGGTTCATAGGTTTAGAGAAGAAGCTAAGGGACATGCTGGAACTTGATGGTACCTATGTAGTTATCCAATTCCTTTTTCTGGTGAAAAAGTGTGGTGAATAAGCAGAAGGACATGCAGGAACTTGAGGATGTCCTTACAGTTATTCAACTCCATCTTCTCATGAGAAAAAAAGCTATGGATGACAGACTTACAACTGCATGCAGCTGTACTGAGACGAACATTATCTCCTCTACTGGACAAGAAGACCTCCAGTAATCAAATGATAAACCTCACAGGCACTATAGCCACTTCAACCAACATTAGTAGGCATTCACACTTTTAAAATGTCTCTGCAGTCAGCTTGGTCGATATGGGCACCCACAGACAATCAATATAGCAACTGGCTCATTTTAACTGACAACCCACTTGCTACTTAAATTGAAACAGTGTGCAACAGATGTAGTTATTTAAATTTTCTTGGAGGCAGAACTCTCACGTGAAGACACTACAAACAACAGGCAGGCTGTCATACCACACAAAATCCTCAGATCACACCAAACACATAGACCTACATGTGCTAAGGCTCTTAAAAGTAACCTATCTAAACCACAAATTCCTCCTAAATGTAGCCTAAGAAACAATTATTCACATCAACCTAACAAACATACAACAAAAGCAGCACCCACCGTGAAACATACATCAGAGAGTCACAATATCGCAGTTCAAAAGCACATAAGAAAAAAAAAACTCCACAAAATCCAACATACTAGTTACTACTAGTGTTGCCAAGAAAAATGCTGCAATATGAACAAATGACCTCACAAACTGACTTAGCTTCTGAAGTCATTCAGAGGGAGTCCAATATATTTGCAGCCTGTGATGGCAGACAGTCTTAACTGCTTTTCTAGGGATGGCCTGTCTGTACCTATCACCCCAAAGCTTTCATATATTGGCTTAAACTTTTGTCCCTCTCATTTCAATGTGCCTTTATCTGGCAACAACAGTCCTCAAAAGCTTCCAACATAACAAAACAAAATCCAGGTAAAATAAAAGGTAATGCAGTCCAATACTAGGAACCTTAACAAAAAACATCTCCCTACAAGCACTCCTTACCCTGAAGAACAGCAATATATGCAATGTTATGGAGATCTGGTTCTAGAGCAGTGGCAGCACTCCATCAGCGCAGGGTTTCAGTGCCAACCACCTACCACATGTTCAGGCCCACAACACAAGATGAAGGCACTAAACGTGGTGTTGTCTCCTTATTAGTTTAAAAAAAAAAAAAACTTCACCTCCACACTAGTTAGACAAAATAATCTGGAACTCCTCCATTTCCAACTTAGCATTATTAAGACCTCTTATAACATCATGGCTAACTATAGGACCATTACTATGTCCTTCTCAGACAATAACTTCTACATAACTAGTATGGAGTCCCTATGCATTAAGCCAAGTACCATTCTCCTTGGGGACTTCAACTACCCCTCTATTAACTGGGAGACATATAAATCCTCTAACATATATGCCCAGATATTTCTGGAACTCATCAATACAAACTCACTGGACCAGTTAGTTCACACCCCAACCAAAGACAATAAAACTTGGGACCTAATCATCACAAGTATGGGACAGCTCTGCTTCTATTCAATTAGTAACTCCCTCCCTGGTCAAATCAGACCACAGTCAACCACATTCGCCTTAAGAATGAAGTCAGAAGCATTGTCTAATACCTCAGTATTTACAGATTATGGCAACACTAATCTACAGAATCTGAGTGATGACCTGGTTAAATTCAGCATTCCCTTCCAACTTGATGACCCCCACTAATAAGCAGAGTCCTTTACTGCCAAATTCTATCCACATGTGAATAGTTGCACAGATGCATCTATCCCCCTCCAAAGTAAATACACCACCAAATTCAAAAATAAACCCCAGTGGTGAAATCCACATATAAACTAGCTCTATAATGAAAGAAAAAAAAATCATAACATATAAAAATAAATGCAACTCTCAAGAAGCAAAAAAGCTCTTGCTAAACTTACATGGGATCTCCGGACTCTGATCAAATGAACCAAAGTCAGGTATGAGGTAAAAAACTGCCACTAAGGCAAACGTCAGACACAAAGCCTTCTTTAACTACATCAGAATCCTTAGAAACCATGCCCAGCACTTACACAGAGGTAACAGTAAATGCTATGACATACACAGACCTAAAAGATAAAAACAATCTATTAGTGGATAACTTCATGTCCAACTTCATCCCCCCACTTTTGCCTCTTTTACACTCCCAGATCTCATACCTACATCCATGCCCTTCACAAATCACCTGTCAGCAAGTCCTCAAGGCATTGTCCAAGGCCAAGAATACTGCTTCTATGGGACCAAATAACATACAAGGGGCAAATTACTGGCCAGCCTGAAACACGACCCATGAGATTCCCTACAGAGGCTATTCAATGTCAGCCCCCAAACAAGCTTTGTGTCAAATGAATGGAGGAAGGCAACTGTGACACCTTGCACAAAGGTGAGGCATCAACTGACCCTGGAAATTATAGACCCTTACGTCTGACCAGCCTCATCTGTAAGACTATGGAAGGGATCATTATGGAATTAATAAATAAGGACATAGATAACCTACAAACTCTTAACCAAAGCCAGTTTGAATTTTTTAAGGGCAGGTCCTACCTACTTAACATGGCTTGCTTCTTTGTGAAGGTTAGTGAAGCAAAGGATAGGGCAAATCAGTGCACACTGCATAGCCAGACCTTGAAAGGGTGTTCAAAACTATCACACAATCAGGTACTGTAGGTAAACTATCCCAATGAAATTTTAATCCCTATACAACTCATTGAATATCAAACTGGCACACAAACAGAACCCGGGTAATTAGGGTAGGCTGGTCTAACTCCCTCAAAAGACCTGTCATTAGCAGTATACCCCAGGGTTCAATCCTTGGGTCACTCCTCTTTCGCATTTACTTCTCAGAGGTCAAAGCTATTGTTAATGGCTGACAAATTTTGTAGATGACTGTATATTTGGTGCCATCAAAAACTCTCCAAAGGACAAGATCCTCTAAGAAGGCGTTTCCCAAACTAATAGCTGGTGTCAAAACTACGGACTAAAGCTGAATGCCAAGAAATGTGAAAGAGCATCCTTTGCTAAGCCAAGAAGTCCCTTGAAACTATCACATTGACAACACACCCATGAAAATTGATCCAGTACTTAAGAGACCTGGCAACCTATGTAGACAATGAACTGTCATTCAACCACCATGTATAAACTATTATAAGAAAGAGCTTTTTCATGACACAGAATAATGTATTAAGGGCATCCAGGTAAAAGGGATGTGATCAGTCTAATGTATTCTGCACTCACCAAGCAGATCATTTAGTATAATGCCCCCTTTGGTATGTATCTATCCAAACATTTGGCTCAACTTAAATGCCCACTTTCTTATTAATAAAATCAAAGGCTAAAATCATAAAAACTAAGCAGACGGTCTCAAAACCGTGCTCCTGTTTTCTGTATCTTACATGTTACCGAGAGATAATCTCCGCTTTGCATATAGAACCTCAACAGACCCTATCCTGTAAGAGCTACTGTGCATTCAGAAGTCCAGTGGGAGCATAAACACATGCTCAAGAGATCTAAATCTCTTTTGCAACATAAATAGAACATGCTGGAGGGACAGATATGTATCACAGAGAACACCACATCTTGGGAATCATTCTCCTTTTCGCATAAAGCAAAATACTTCTCTTATACTATTCAAACATTATCAGGACAAATGGATTTGGGTTTATCACTCTTGTCCCTCATGGACAGTAATAACATGTAAATCTTCTGCTCATGCCTCGGTGATTTATACTTAAAAAATAAGGGCAAAAAACTTCATGGGAATGTATGGCTAGGATTCTAAAGATCATCATGGATCTAGTAAGTATCTATGAACATACTGAATGCTTAAGCTATTGAAATAAGTTTACCTGAAAGGGGGAGTTTATTCTATAGGTGAAAGAATCTTGGACAGATTAAGTTGTCACAATGGACATTAATTTTTATTGAGGCTCAGTGTCTTGGGCTCAGGTCAATATGACAGTATTTTAAGTAAACTTTTAGTTAGGAGTACTTCAATACTCTGCAAGCTATGCACAGATGTCTTACAAGAAGACAAAACTGTTTAGGAGAGAGAGATTTTGTAGTCTTTGGTTATAAGATAAGCCTTGAATCCCTTCTGTTCTTCTTGTACTGATCTTTCTACCTTCATCAATTACACCACAGCTGGGTACAATATTCTATAACTGGTTTCATAAGAGATGTACAAAGGGGAATCAATGCCTCTCTGGCATGGCTCTCAACCCCATGTAGGATTAAGTGGGCAACTCTGCAATCTTTGTGGATGGCACAGGCTATATGGCTATCAAATGAAAGATCATCACACCTAACAAGACTCCAAAGTTTTGTCATCAATTAGCGTATCAAGTTGTTGGTTATGGGGGACACCAAATGCAAGAATGCTTCATTTCTGATAGTCAACGTAAAGTCTTTTATAATGCAGCACTTGTCTGTACCATTAAGTGCTGTCTGAAAGAAGACAGTATCAGTGGGATTAAAGTTTACACTCCCAAGTCAGTATTTATCAATATATTTGGTGAGACAGATGCTGGATTCAGATCTGAAATCTAAAAGTTGCTAAAAAGACCAAGCTGGTGGAGAAGAGGAATAAAGCCCTTCCTACAGCCCAGGCAACTGAAAGCTAGTACATGAGAATGTGTGGCACCTATCCTGAGAGGGAGGGAGGGTGGTGACACCTGGCAGAATGTATCGGATGCTCTGCTGAAGTATGAAAGAGGTTGCATACAACACCAAAAGCAACGGTCAACTATTGACAGCAAATACTACAGCTGCTCAAGCTAGTAACAAGTAGCTTCCTATATTGCCTACAGACATGGGAGAGCATAAGCAATCCCTACAATGATACAGTAAGGCATCACCATAGCGCAGGTCCAGGACCGAACTACAAAAAATGCTCTCATGTTCAAGATGCCGATGAAAGTGCAAAGAACCTCTGATGTCTGTCCAGATGACACCTCCACCTGCAAGAACAAGACTCTGGTGGGGGACCTTAAAAGATGATTGTCTTCACTGTCAGAGAACCAGGACTGATATGCAAAGGGGAAGGCTTAACGGCTGGTGAGCATGGGAGGCAAAAATACAACACATGAAAAAGCTGCTAAAAAGGACCAACGCCATGATAAAGCCCTGAGGGACCCCACTACTGACAGGAGATGATAAGGATATCAGGCTACCTGCTCTTAGCTGTTGGCCCAAATTACTACTACTTTATTTATCTTCCAATTCCTGATGATATGTAAGCCTCTATCATGGGCTACACTACCAAACTCCAGCTAGATTGCGGTAAACTACATTTAAGGTAAACCTTCATCTACAACAGTGGTCACACAATCAACAAATTTATGAGGTTAAATACAAATGATCCATCTTTGCCAAAATCGTTTTGGGGACGTCATAAGGAACGCTGGTGTCTACTTGAACAAGTTCCATGATAATACCCTCTTTCACAATGCACAATATGCCAGTGATGGTCACATTCTGCAATTACTGTACACTGTGGAAGACCCTGTCTTGTGCACTGAGACCACAAAAGTCTGCTTCACAGTCACAAAGAAAGTACAGTTGCAAAAGTCTTACTAACATGTGACACTAGATGTTAGCATAACAAACTGTCTTACTAGCATATGGCTACTAGTGACCTGCTACCCTCTCTATGGCAGTCTATAAAAGCTCAGAGCTCCTCCATTTGTCTTGTCTGTGGGTGTGATGGACCAATCACCTGGTAGTACAGGGACTGTCTTTTTGATCCACAGACAGAACTCTTGCAATTTTCTAGGGTCCAGTCAGAAGAGAAGATGAAAACATAAGCTTTCCAAACACCCACTGTTCAAAACTGAAAAACATGCAGAACAATAAAGGCCAGTGAGCATAACTCAACGGCAACTCCAGCACCAAACTATGTACATCCAAAAAAGAGGGATAATGGGTGTTGATAGTAAGGCATTGTGATCTGTGAACATCTACTGTTATAGTAAGTAGGGCTTACAGAAGTGTACTATGTTTAGCAAACACACTGCCTTACTGGCAAATGGTTAGATTCCCAAAGCTTACCAAGCCTGGGGGAGGAAGGATAAGGGTCCAGAAGCACAAGAGAATGGTCTCTAGAAAAGCCATCCAGCTTGTAGTGTTTCATAAAGGGATGGACAGAGGACCAAGTTGCTGCTTCAAGAATACTTTGAGTCCAGTACTTTCCAATGCACCACTGAAGAGGAAAAGGTCTTTGCGGAATGCATCTTTACCTTGCCTGGAGAAGAGGAATATTGCAACAGTGAAATAGATGGAAATAACACAGCTGTGTAAAATCTCACCATAATGGTAGATGTCTTCCTCTTCACTGTTGCTGTATTCACTCCCCCTCCCTCTGCCTCCTGGTCCAATTCTTTTCTCAATGTACTGATTACTTCTCTCTTCCTTGGCATGGCACTCCTAACTGGGCCTCACAGTTCTGAGAATGGCACGTCCGGATGTAACCTTTATGCCCTATGCTGTGTGAGGAGCACACATGTGACATATGGCATACCTTAAAGCAACCTAAAGGCTTTGGTGTACTGGCTGGACATTGGGCTGCCCTTGTCAGGGAGTCCCTATTGTAATGAATACTACATCATCACAGGGAGGTTAACAGACTGACAGACTGAATTCTGAGACCGTGAAAGAGTGGTTAGTAGGTAACACAACTCTAGCCCTGTGGAAAATCAGGTAAAGTTGTTCCATCATGAGAACTTGCAGCTCAGAGGTTCACCTTGCAGATGTCAAAGCAATTAACTTCAGATCAGTCTGAGCAGCCTACTTGAAAGGTGGTAAAGGGTAATTGTTCCAGAACGTAGTTGAGATCCCACGAAGGAGAAATCTTCTTGCAGGGGGTTCTCATATGCAATACTCCATTCAAGAACTGCTTTACCAAAAGATAAGAAGAAAGAGGGGGCTCCACTAGCACACAATCAGAGATGGTCACTAAATTTACCTTAAAGGAATTATATGATAACCCACCTTGAATTAGCTCAGAGAAATATTTCAAGACCAGAGGGATGTTAACCACAGGGACCCACTGTTCACATTTAGGCATCATTTAAAAAACCTCAAGTATTTGTAAACATAACATTTTTACAGTTGGCAGGCTTTCTGGACTACTTTAACACCTGCTGCACATCTTCATAAAATAAGTCCCTTAATGGGGTCAAGACTTAAATCCTCTAGGCTGTCAGCTGTAGTTGTTCCAAACTGGGGGGCATCAGTGCCCCCACAGACTGAGCGAGCAAATCCAGAGTGTAAGGAAGTCTGTAGTAACTGCCCTTGACTAATACCATAAGAAGGGAGAACTAAGATTACCTGGGCCAACAGAGGGTCACGACAATGATCTTTGTCATTTCTTTTTGAACCATAAGAAGTATCTTGCGGATCAGTGGAAAGGGTGGAAACACATATCGGAACATTCCTGTCCAAGTGAAGGAGAATACAACTATCCTTTTAAGCATGGCTGCGAGTATGTCTAGAACAGAATTTCTCCAGCTGCATGTTTTGAAAGGAGGCAAACTGATCTATTTGAGGCATTTCCCATATCTCAACTAGATCTTGGAACACTACCACCTTGAACTATCACTCATGTGGGTCTGCGCAGGATCTGCTCAGTCTATCTGCCATGACATTTTACTCTGACGGGATGTATGATGCCCAAAGAGTCAAACAATGCTGTACAGCCAGCTGCCGGGCCATCACTGCCAACCAGCACAGAGGGCATGAGCATGTACACCCTGGTTTGTTGAGATACCACATCACTGTGGTGTTGTATGTAACCAGTGGAAGAGGACCTGGAGTCCAAAGGTGCTGAAGGACTTTCGAGGCATGGATCACTGATTGTGTATAACTAGCGGAAGAGGACCTGGAATCCAAAGGTGCTGAAGGACTTTTAAGGCATGGATCATTGCCAACATTTCCTTGATACTGATGTGCTTCCATGTGTCCCTGGGCCCCCAAGTGGCCTTCACTTGCACTTTCACTGACACAGCTATCCAAACAAAATCAAACAAATCTGTCTGGACAGACTGAGCTGGAAAAGCAGGGAAGAAGGGAAACACTGGAATGATACTCAGCTGAGTTCTCCACTACTGTAATTCTCATCTGATGAAGGGCAGAACCAGCAAAAAAGACTCTAGTGAATGCAGGTGATGGGTTCAACAATTCTGGACATACCAGTGAATTTTTTTCATGTGTAGACAGGGCAGTGGTAACATGAGAACCATGGACACCATCACTTCTAGAATTTTTAAAAATTCTCTTGTCAAAGTAACATTCCTCCTGGAGAATTCCTAAAACACTGTCTGGTAAGACAGGACCCTGTCTTCGGGAAGAAAGGCCATTCTTTTTTGGTGTCGATTAAGCACCCCAGGAAGACAAGCTTTTGCGAGGGTGTTAAGCATGACTTCTGATCAGCAAATTGTCCAAGTATGGTACCTCCTGAGGCAATGAGCAATGGGAATATGGTGATACGTAGTCTTCAAGTCTAGGGTTACCATGAAGCAATGGTCTGGCAAAAGAAGAATGGTCTGCATGGTAAACATCTTGAACTTGGGGACTCTGATAAAGGTATAGAGAAAGGATAGGTCCTACACCGGTCTCCATGACAGTTCTTTTTTGAGAACTAGGAAAATTCTGGAGTAGAAACCTTTCATTCCCTGTGAAGGACGAACCAGTTCTATGACCCCTGAGTCCAGCATTTGTCAAAGAATAGGAAGGAATAACAAAGTCTGGTCCAGCAGGTGAGAGGAACCCCCTTGAATGGAGGTGGATGTTCCGTCCACTGCCACCTGTAACCTCTGCCAAGGATGTTGAGCACCCATTTGGAGGAAACCACTGGTGGCCAGGCCACCTTTGTTGAGAGCTAACTTTTGAGATAGGGCACCTGGAGGAGGACTTTGGAAAGATGGGTGCCATACCTTGGCAAAGTCACAGGTTGAAAGGGGAGTTATCCTTTTTGGGAAAGAAGCACCTTTTCTTAGATTTGCTGGATTTCTCAAACTTCCATTTCCTTTTAGAGCCTTGTTTTTTGTTCAGCAGAATTCTGTTTGTTGGGCCTCTGAAAAATATCATGGTTAACATACACAAACTTGGGAATATGGAACATTTTCGACATCCCCTCCATCAGTTTGCCTCCATCATCCCAGTGTTTAAGGATCTGATTAGCTGCTCAACCAAACCTACAATCAGAATCAAGTGAAACATTCATAAACTCATTTTTAATTCATCAGAAAACTTCTGACTGTGTGACAAAGCATATCTTGTCACTAGACACACTGCAGCATTTCTAGAAATTGGTGTTCCTTAAAGCAAGTTTAGACACTTAAACAATGGAAACCATGTCTTTGACACATATTTTTGTTCAGCTGGTAACAGTGCAGCAAAATCATCTCAACTTTACAAACACCTCAACACAAACTTCCACATAAAACACTGGTAGTTAAACACCTTAAAAGGTACCATGCTGGACTGCAACAGCTTTTTTCCCTGAGTTACAAGCCTCTTGCCTAGCTTATCTGAAGGGACTGGGTTTGATAAAGACATACTGTTTTTATCTGAAAAGGTTACTGGGGACAGATGCAGGATCCACAAATAAAAGGACTTGAAGACAAGCATGCTCGATCACACCCTGAACTTCTTAAACACTTTTTTAAGCATACACTTAATTCAACACAGGAGAACAGCAGGCATTCTTAAGAACATGCGCTAACGCTGGGATCAATGGAGGGAAGGTTGCTACATCTGGGACCTCATCCTCCAAAAAATCATACAACCTGCTGATGTCAGGGAAAGCCAAAGAATTCTAGAGTAAGGCGCAGTCTTCTAAGAGATCCCTCTCTTCCTGTGGCTCTAGAAAACTGAAAGGGTTCTGTCTGTGGGTCTGAAAGGCAGTCCCCTGTACTGCCAGGTGATTGTCAATCACACCCAAAGTCAGGCACTGGGAGGAGCTCTGAGCTTTGGTATACTGCCAGAGAGAGGGTAACAGGGCACTACTACCCATATATCCCTGTAATGCAGTGTATTTTTTTGAACATCACAGGTATTTTAATGCTCTGTTCAGAATGTGCATAAACACGTACACTAACATTTCTGACTGCATAAATTAGGCCACCTAATGTCTCGTATAGTTCTGTAGCATTGGTGTTTCTAACCTTACCGAGGGCAAGGGTGATAATTTCAGATGCAACTCCAGATGGGATTATATTTTACAAAGAGTGGATAGGGCTTCACTGTGTGGTCTGGCATTTGCTTAAAATCTGCATGTTAGTTATTCTGAGTTTGTTAGGGCTCTTAGAGCCTGTGGATTGTGTGCGTGCAGTGTGTAACTTCACAGCTTCACAGGTGGTTAGCAAGGTTTATGGATGAGGTCACCACTGAGAATAACAATAAGGATGTCTGCAAGCTTGAGCATAGAAACAAATATGTGGCTAGACTTTAGTGAATGAAATTAGCAAAGGAGCCATGGTACTAGAAGGAAAGATAAGTGTGTGGATAAGACTAGTAGTATGAATTGCAGGTAAGAGACCACCTCCCCTATCAGAGACTGACAGAGCATAAGACAACAGAAAGAGACGGGAGTGCAAACAGAAAAAAAATTTTTGACAGAGTTTTCAGCTGGGTGTAAGAAAGAACATGCTCTAATAAAAACTACAATTTGCAGGTCCTTTAAAATACTGCATGATAATTATAAGAATCGATCAGAAGACTTTAAAACAAGATTGGAAAAAAAAACATGAAAGAAAAATTACAAAGGAACAGTGAGAAGAAACCGGAAGAGCTCCCAATGAAATCCAGAAGGTTTAGGAGTTTTGCATGGAAATGCCTGCACAGGTGTTTTATACTCAACTAAATTTTAGAGGACTTGTCCTCATGTATTGTACAAATGATGTGATGGGAGAACAGACAAGAAACTGGTAACGTTTTCTGAAAATGTAAGATTAGTGGACTTCAACATTTCCCTATTGAGTATTTTGACAGAGAAAATGGTTGAAAAAATGGTAGCAACTAAGGAAATAATTATTTTGAGTTGGGTTTCAAAATCTGAATTGCCTAGGCATAGTGAAACCTTAGCTTAAATTGAATGATATTGGTGGCCAAAAAAGCAATTACTAGAAAACAGAAATCAAATTCTAAACCAAATGGAAGCATTAAATATTGTAAATGAGAAACAAAATGGAGGCGGAATCTTCAGAAACAGGAAAGTGCAAAATTCATAGAAATACATGGAATTTGTGAGCAATACTCTAAGAATAATGCTCAGAGGAGAAGGAATGAAGTGCTTCTTCAGTGCGCTGAAAGAAGAACTGTGAATTATTACTAAAATACAACTCCAAACTGATTCAGACCTCTGAAGGTTTCCTTTTATGGTATCTCTTGAGATTGATAAAGGACGTATGAAAGAAAGGGAATGGGAGGAGAGCAAATTGAGTCAGGATGATTTTTTGGACAAGAAAGACGATGAATAAGTGGAGTTAGTTTAGGTGATGAATGTTTGGAGAAACAGAAGCATAAAAGTGTCAGTTTAATAGAAGTTTGGTAGCAAACATCATTTCTAATCTCTGTGGAAGGCCACCCCAGGCTTCTGGAAAAAAGACCAGGAGAAGGTACGGTCTGAAGACATTAACAAGTTGGTGGCTCAAGGAGTAGGATGGCATCAATGGACTGAGACTTTAGGAAGTAGACACTATGGGGTGCAGTCTAGAGACAAATGTGAGAGTATTTTATATATCTATAAATATATATATATATATATATATATATATATATATATATATATATACACACACACACACACACATATATATATATATATATATATATACACACACACACACACACACACACACACACACACACACACACACACACACACACACACACACACACACACATTGGGGGGTGTGGGGGGCTATATTTTAAATATTTTGAATTATATACATGGATATATGTAATTGCAATATATTACTGTTCTCTGACAATCATATATACATAAAATGTGCCCCCACACCCCCCTACTATATATACTAACTCCAGGGTTGCACTACAGTGGAAAAGGCCATATATAACTTTCAGTGAAATGTGTTGCGGTGAATTGTGTTTTCGGTGAAAAGTGCACACTAATTTGGTTTTCGGTGAAATGTGCTTTCTGTGAATAGTAGGAGATCCATATATATATATATATATATATATATATATATATATATATATATATATATAATAACTAACCATAAGAATGAGAAGTAGAAGACAGTGCACAAGTATGAGAAGGGAAGCCCATTACTATCAGAGAAAGAAAAACACAGACAGGTGCAATGCTGTACAAATGGGGGGGGGGGAGCAGATGAATCTGCATATATGGTAAGACAAAACTTGGGGGACTTTTAAACTCCTAGTAAAGGCATACACAAGAAGAGGAAGGTCATGTTTTAGATGTGCGGGGAAAACCGCCCTTACCTATGGATACCCAGACCTTGGGAGTGAGAAACCCAGACAGTCTGCAGTAGCTGAAAAGGATCTATTTAAAATTTTAACTTTCAGGAGGCTGATATGGTCATATTTTGAAAGTAACAGATCAATAAAAGTTCATGGATACTTAAAAGAGGAGACTAGTCGGATACAACTGTCATTCCAAGAAAGCCATGAGATGGAAAATGGGAATGATTTAAGTCTATCTTGTTAGCCAAAACATACATCGATGAAGCTGTCTGAAACTTCAATCAGACCTTTCTCGGGATTCTGAACACTGCTGCCCCCTATGCAGGATAAAAAGAAAAAACATTCCACATCCTTGGGTTACTGTTGAAATCAAACAAATGATTTACAGGAGAGACAAAAACTGATGAACAAAAAATATATCACCAGCATACTAAAATGACAAAATACTTAGAAATATAGTAAAAAGACTAGACAAAAACAAAAGAAAAAAAACACTTGTACCATCATCTACAATCATACAATAGTAAAAACCTTAAACTTTTTTGACTATTACTAGGTTCTTACACCCACGCAAAAGACTGCACAATGAAGATGTACTTTATCAAAGTTGATAGTCTCCTCGGGAAGGTGAAAAAAGTTGTCCAAAGGTCCCATAACCATCAAAAATTTGTGAGAAATGCAACCAGAGAGGTCTATGGAAATAAAATAAGCTGCTGTTCATGGAATACATCTTGGTAGTTGTGTGTGGAGTACTTAGAGCTACAAAGTTGATGAAACCAAGGGGTTGTGGATTGGCATAATGGTTAAGCTGTTCGTCTCACAAACTCAAGGTACAGTGTTTGACTCTCCACCTTTGGAAGGGAAACTGGCTATGGTTAAAATGATCTAAGATGGTCAGCTGGCCTAGTGCTAAACTATGAATCTATGAACATCTTACCTGATGTACTTACTACAAAATGATGCAAAAATAACAGAATAGGGATCATGTGTAAGTCTAGCAAAACCAGAATCTGTAAAAGCTGCAGAATGCTTAAGGCACAGTTACAAATCCATGCCATCCTCCTGCCCCTAGGAACCATATACTGGGTAAACCTGGGTTATATTGGCTAGGCTCCTAAAGGCTCTTTTCTTTTCAATAAACATCTTTATTACATTATCATATATGACAGACAATCTTACATTTGAAAAACAAACAAAATGACACTACTTTAGTTGCAAACATTATCCATCACAGACACAACTGAAACAACTGTACACATTATATATCACTTATAATCTATCCATAATTGTCAGTTAAGCATTGTAAGGATCTTTCAAATCCTTCCTCCTAAACCTCGTCCCTTCTCTGCATGTACTGTTCCCACAATTCCCATTTTTCCCTGTGTAGTTTGCTCCACCCCTTTTCTAAAGATCCCAATTCCATCTCTGTTACTATATTCACTACTTCTAGTAAAGCTGGTCTAGACTTTGATTTCCATTTTCTAGTAATTGCTTTTTTTTGGCAAGCACCATAATTAGACTCAGCAGGGTTTACTATGTCTAGGCAATTCCGATTCTGTATCATAGCTGTCACACCTCCAACATTTGCTATCCACCTGAGAAAAAATTCTTTGGAGTCTACTTGGGTTATAATAATGTCTACATAAACAATTCCAGGCAAAAATCCTGAATCTTCTAGACTTCATTGAATATTTGTGAGATATGCTTATATCCCCCCATTGTCTTTTTATGAATTGAATATGCAGTCTATCTTCCCAATCATTTCTACACTCCTCTGATTGATTCTTATAATTTTCATGCAATATTTTATACGCTTTACTAATTATTCCTTTTTAATGGCAGCTTCTGTTCTAGATTCTGTTAAGAACTTTGCTAGTGCTGGCCTTTCATTAGGACCCCCCTATTTCTTTCTCTTTGCCTATACTCCGATATCAATCCTTGTTAGGGAAGGCAATCTCTAACCTGCAGTCCAAATAAATTCTTTGCCTCTTCCCATTCTATTACCTTTCCCTTTCTAGTTATTTGCTCCCAATGCCTTAGTTCCTTTGCCAGTTATCTCCAGTAAATTCAATCACCCTTTTGCCTATTATCTGTATCACTAACCACAGTCATCCCTATCAGCAGAATCTCTTCTCCATTCTCATGCTGGTTTAGTTCTTAGAACACACCTTGCTATTTTATGAATACAATACTCTGTATGATTGTTGTCGTTCTCCTTAAGAGTCTGCATCCAAAATCCCAGTCTCTCCTTATTTCTTGACCTTCCTCCCTGTATCATCATCATTCCTTTCCACTCTGAATTACAATTTTCTGCTTGTGCTATGCTGCTCTAAACCCCCCCTCAAATTGGGTAATCTTAGTCCCCCTTGTTCTACTGGAAGAATCAGCTTATCCCACTTGACCCTTGCTGTCTTCCCTTCGCAGATAAAATCCTTCAACTCTTTATTAATTGCTACCCACAGTTTCTCCACTGGTTGATAAAAATCTGTCTGGCCTGTGTATAAGACTAATGGGACTACACACATTTTAATGACTTGTATCTTGATATCCATATCCATATAACAAACCTTCCAGTTTGTCAGTTTTAGTTTTATCTTCTGTTTAGATTCCCCCCACATATCCTTAGCTGCCACAATAGAGTAATTTCTAATCCATACTCCTAAATACTTAATTTTATCATGTCCCCATAAATATGGATATTGTTGGACAAATTCATGCACGGGTACATAATTTACCGCTACTGCCTTTCTTTTAGCTTCATTAATTTTGTATCCTGGGAAGATTTGAAACGGTCTTAATGTTTCACAAAGTATAGTTGTGTACACTTAACATAAATGTAGATGTTCGAGTGTATTCACTGTTGCAGTCATTACATTTGGGTAATCTGCTGGCAGGTTGCCTCAGTCGGCCTGAATTCCAAAGTCTTGGGTCCTGCGTCAGTTGCTGTCTTCTCTTCCACGACGTCAGTTCGTCAGGACTATAAAACATGCAGCCGACGCCATTTTCTTTAGGTTTTTCTTGCCCCCGATGTCAGGTGCCTCCAAAAAGGTAGCAAATATATATATATATATATATATATATATACATATATACATGCATCAATATAAACTTTACCTTAATCTACAAGCAAATACACCATATAGGTTGTAGAAGATAAAGAAGGAAAGACAAACTCCAGAATGACAGTGGGATGGCGGGAGGGTAACCTGGACTGCAACAGTGAATACACTCGAACATCTACATTTATGGTAAGTGTACACAACTGTACTATGTTCTTCATGTTTCACTGTTGTAGTCATTACATTTGGCTAGAATCCCAAAGCTATGGTTGGGAGGCTGGAGCTAAACAGCATTAGGTGCGATTATAAGGCCCTGCAGAACTGCAGTGGCAAAGCCTGCCCTGGACTTAGAGTAGAGAGGCAAATGATAATGCTTTGTAAAGGTGTGAACCAAACTCCAAGTAGCAGCCTCTAGAATGTCTTTGGTTGGTACTACTCTGAGAAAGGCTGCTGAAGTAGTAGCAGCTCTGGTGGAATGAGACCCAATGCCCTTGGGCACAGGTTTACCATGGTGTAGGTAGCAGAAACGGATGCAGTGGCTTATCCACTTTGAAATTGTCTGCTTTGAAACAGCTTTTCCTTCTGATCCTGCAGCATATGACACTAGTAATTGCTCAGTTTTTCTTTAGAGCTTTAGTCCTGCTCAAGTAGAATCTTAGCTGTATGTGTACATCCAAGGAATGCAGAATTCTCTCCCCCTTGTTCTGCGGATTTGGATAAAAGGTTGGCAGATGAACTGTGTGGTTAAGAGCCACACTGGAAACCACCTTAGGCATAAAAGTAGGATTTGTCCTAAGAGACACCATGTCTGGGTAAAATATGATAAAAGGCTCTACAGCCATGAGGGCCTGTAGCTCTGAAACTCTTCTTGCTGAAGTAATTGCTAGAAGAAGAGCTGTATTCCATGATAAGAACTTTATATCAGCTGTAGCAGCTGGTTCAAATGGTGGCAGGGTGTGCTTTTCCAACACATAATGAAGGTCCCATGCAGGTAATGGTGATCTTCTAGGAGGCCTTAAATTTTTGGCTCCTCTAAGATATTGCTTTAGCAAAGGATGAGAAAAGATTGGTGGCTCTGTATTGTAATGAGCCGAAATGGCAGAATCATGGATTTTAATAGATGAGAAAGATAGGCCTTTGTCAAGCATCTCAGTTAAGTATTGAAATATCTGAGCAATATTTGGTTCTGCTGTATCAGTTCCTTGTGTTTGATTCCAAGCACAGAATCTCTTCCATTTGTCAGCATAAGAATTTCTAGTACTAGGCCTTCTGGCTTCCAAAATGACATTCATCACAGCTTTACTGAGAGGTGTTGTTTGTATAACTAAATGATCAGCCATACTGCCAGGTTCAGTGTCTGTAGTTGGTTGTGCAGGATCTGATTGTTTTGCTAGGACAGTAGTTGAGGTCTTTGAGGTAAGGTCCAAGCTGGGTATTGAGACGAGTTCCTTAGGATTGGGTACCAGTACTGACGGGGCCAGTCCGGGGCAATTAGTATCATCTTTGGTTTCTCTTGTCTGACTTTTAGGAGGACTTTGGGGATAAGAGGCAGAGGAGGAAAGGCGTAAACCGATAGGTTTTTCCAACTGAAGGACAGGGTGTCCACTTTCCATGCTTGTGTGTGATAAGTCCTTGTGCAGATTCTTTTCAATTGATAATTTTGAGGAGAGGCAAATAGATCTATGTCTGGGCTCCCCCATTTCTCTGTTATCATGCTGAAGACTTGTGGATTTAGTTTCCACTCGTGAGGATCCATAAGGTTTCTGCTTAAATAGTCTGCCAGTGTATTTTGTTTTCCTGGAAGACATTGAGTTTGAAGATGTATTTGGTAGATCAAAGCTGTGTCCCACAGTACCATGGCTAATCTGCAAAGGGGGTATGAGTGTGTGCCCCCTTGCCTGTTTATATACCACATGGCTTTGGTGTTGTCCGTCTTTATCAGTAGTTGTCCCTGGATGAAGTAAGTCCTTGAAGGCTGTTAGGGCATTTTGAACAGCTAGCATCTCTTTCTGGTTGATGTGTAGATGCATTTGTTTTGGGGTCCAAATGCCCTGAATGCATCTTCCTGCCATGTGAGCCCCCCAGGCATAATCCGAGGAGTCTGTTGTTAAGTTTTGGCTGGCAGGGGGAGAGTGAAGGCCCATCCCATGTTTTTGTGACATGCCTTTGCCCACCATAGAAACTCCTGTTGTAGGCAGGGAATGAGAGGAATCATTGCTTCCAGACTGTGAGAATGTTAACTCCATAAACTTTTCAGGTACCATTGAAGTTTCCTCATATGCAGTCTTGCAAATGGAATCAGTAGGATGCAGGATGCCATGAAGTCCAGAGCCCGCAGAATTTGTCTTGCAGATAACTGGGTTTTTGTTGCCATCATTTTGAAGTAAGTATTCAGTTGCCTTTGCTTGTCTGGCGTGAGGGTAAGCCATCTGGGCAGTTGTATTCAAGCGTGCACCCAGGAATGTTATCTTTTGAGAGGGTACCAGTTGTGATTTATTTTCGTTTATTGCGTACCCTAAGCATGTTAGAAGCCTTTTCACAAACGCCAGGTGTTGAAGAAGAATGTCCTTGTTCTCTGCCTGAATGAGACAGTCGTCTAAGTAAGGATATATATGTATACTTGTCTGCAAAATGCAATTACTGGTGCCAGGCACTTTGTAAAGACCCTGGGCACGGTAGATAAGTCAAAAGGGCAGTGCAGAGAATTGGCAATGCATTAAACCAGCCTTGAATCTGAGGTATCTTCTGCAAGACTATCTTATTGGGACATGCAGGTATGCCTCTTTTAGGTCAAATGTCACCAGGCAAGCATTCTTACCCAGCAATAGGCCGAAGCTGCTGCAAAGTCAGCATTTTGAATTTTGGAATGTCCAGGTATGTGTTCAAAATCGATAAATCCAGTATTGGCTGCCAGATCTTGTCCTTTCTGGGTACCAAGAACAGTCTTGAGTAAACACCTTATCCTTTTTCCTGTTCTGGTACTGGCTGAATGGCCCCCATATCCATAAGGGACGTAACCTGTTTGTGTGATTCTGCCCATTGATTTTTTTGGCAGATCTGGCCATCCATTTGCCACTGGCAGAGTGTGGAAATGGAATCTGTATCCCTGTGATACTATATTTAGAACCCACTTGTCCGGGGTTATTAACTGCCAATTTTGAGCAAAAAGTGCTAACTTTCCCCCTATGGGTGCTGCCAAAAGATAAGTGCTTGGTGTAGGCAGAGGGAAGTCACTGGAATTGTTTTCTGTAGGTTTGCGCTTTATCTCCTCCAGATTTGGAGGTAGAAGCGCCCCATTTCTTTGACCTGTATGAATCTTGCGCCTGGTATCTGGAACCCTTAGGGCATCTGGATTTGCCCCTTTGAGCTCTGTCTGACACAGGAAAGGACCAATTTTTTGTAGGCCAGTGTCTACTGAATCTTGGTGGCTGCACTTGTAAGAGGTCTTTTAACAGTTTGCATAGACTTAGCTTTGTCTTCCATTTTCTTTAAAACCTCTTCTGCCTTAATACCAAACAGAGAATCATGCTGTAAAGGTGCATCTAGCAATTTAGCTTTAACATCATCAGGCAAATTTTGTTCCTTTAACCAGGCATGCCTCCTAATCACAGATCCAGTAACTGCGGCCCTGCAGGAGGCCTCTAAGGAATCAAAACCACACTGCAAAGTATGCTTTCCAACTTGTTCAGCTGCATGCAATACTTCCTGCAATTCTTTATTTTCTGCACATTCTGAAATCAACATCATTTTCTGTTTCAGCAATCCCATAACATGTTGCTGGTACTTTAGCATATGAAATTGACAGTTTAAGGCCCTGATTGCCAAGGTTGCAGATGTATAAACCTTTTTTCCCCATCTGTCTAGTGCCCTTGAATCTCTGTCAGAGGAGGTAGGATTTTTTGCTGTTGAGGCCTTAACTCCCTTTGGACCCTGTGAAATAGTTTCAGGATCAGCAGCAGGGTTTCTAACTAAAAATGTGAGTCAGGGACCCTGTAATATCTGTCAGCCTTACTGGGAGCAGGAGGTAAGGAGTCAGAGGTCAAGCTTAACTCCAAAAACATATCATCCACAATGTCTAAAACAGGGGAAATGGCTAAAGGCTTGTGCTGAGGGAGAAGAAGGAAATCCCTGAGCCTCTTTTTTGATTCTGAGAAGTCTTGACTCTCCCAATGAAAATGCTCCCTCAAAGTATGCAAGGTTTCTCCAAATGAATAATCCTCAGGAGGAGATGCAGATGGAATAGACTCCTCAGCATCAGAATCCTCATAGGGAGGTACAGATAATTCCTGATCAGAAGAGGAATCAGAAGAAATAGAAACCAGATCTGAAGATTCATAATCAGTGTCTTGCCTAGGCCTCTTATCTGGAGGGGGATGGGTACCCTTGAGCAAGGTAATAAGGTCTTCAGCCATTTTGATTATCTGCTTTTTAGGCATAGAGGCCTGTGCACGTGACTCATGCGTCGTTTTTTTTAGTTTTAGAAGTTGCTTTATTCTTTGGTTTTGCAGCTGTCGTTGGTTTGATATACAAATGTTGAAGTCTGAATATACCCTCAGAAGCCGGTGCCTGCTCAGCAACTCTGGACCCATCCAAGGGAGATACATCCGTTGGTCCAATACCCTGAGTATCTTGCGGCATGATGGACTCCACATGGGTGTCGGTAGAGGCCTGCGACCCGAAGGTAGCAGGTATCAGGGGCTGCGAAAGTGCCTCACTGAGTACCGGTGAACCGGCGACTGGCTTAGGAGAAGCTTCGTCGTCGGTTTTGGATGTCGACTGCCTTTCTCTTTCCTTTTCTTTGCGCTTTTATGTACTCCGGTAGTCGGATTGCGATCCAACGACATTTCTGGGTAGTTAAATCTGTTTCCAAAATACTTTGATGCAAAAATATACCGACGCTTAATAGTGGGCTGGTTAAATCTAGCACAAAACTGACAGCCAGGCACGTTGTGATCAGGGCCTAGACAAGGAATACAGTATAAATGGAAATCCTTATGAGGTATTTGCTTCCCACAAGTAATACAATTATTAACTTCTTCTGACATCGGTAAAAAGCAAGAAAAAAGTTTCTCCAATGGGGTACTTAGCTTTAGTGAAGACTTCGAATCTGAAACAAACTCGAATATTTCAGTAGTCGGCTGACCGGCACTTGCAAAATGCTTCTGCTTCGGCACCACGCGGCAAGAAAGAAGAAAATGGCATCGGCTGCATGTTTTATACCCCTGATGAACTGACGTCATGGAAGAGAAGACTGCAATCCACGCAGGACCCAAGACTTTGGAATTCAGGCCGACTGAAGGCAACATGCCAGCAGATTACATTACCCAAATGTAATGACTGCAACAGTGAAACATGAAGAACATCACTGTAATGTACCTTTTTGGTTTTGTTAGGTATAAAATAATACCATCTACAAATAGAGACAGCTTTTCCTGACTACCATACGAATTGTTGTTGTCTTTCGGCTTTTCCCGGTTAGGGGTCGCCACAGCGGAACTCTGGTCCGCTAATGATTGGCAGTAGATTTTGACGAACGCCGAGGTGCCAGCTCAACGTTCAACCTTCAGCGAAGGCACGCCCATTTACACATGTCTTTCGAACGCCCACCCAACCGCGGGGAGGACATTATATCCTTGAATTTCTGAATCCCTTATTTTCTTTGCCAGTGGTTCTAAATATAATGCAAACAACAAAGGGGAAAGCGGACAACCCTGCCTGGTTCCTCTACTCAAGCAGAAGTTATCAAAGAGGACCTCACTCACTTTAATTTTTGTCACCAATCCTTCACATACACTCCTAATCAACAACAAAGGGGAAAGCGGACATCCCTGCCTGGTTCCTCTACTCAAGCAGAAGTTATCAAAGAGGACCTCACTCACTTTAATTTTTGTCACCAATCCTTCACATACACTCCTAATCAACCGGCTTGTAAAGGCTCTTGATCGATTAGCCTAGTAACCTCCTATGAAATTATAAGAAACAAACACAGTAGGAGAAGGATCAACAACTGTCACAAAAAGACCTACAAGGGGATGTTTCTTTCTGAGTATGCCAATATCAGCCTGTACAATGAATAACCAAGGACTGTTTATGCGTCACTGCTAGGGGTGCCTTTCACAATGTATTAGTTCAGAGTAGCGATGTGCATTGGTCTAAATGCTAAAAAAATACATAACATGTTTGTTTAGGATAGTGTCAGCATCACATGCTGAAACAGAACAGGGATGGTGGAAATTATAATCATAAAATGTACACTTGCATGGGCAGATAATTTAACTATTTTTCATCTGCCTCAGCATGCCTTTTCTCATCAATGAATACCTGGACAATGAAGCACACCCACATACACAGGATGAGACAATGGGCGCAGCAGGGAAGAAACAATACCAATCTGTTTCAGTGGCAAACAAATTGTTTGTTGGAAAGGACTGGCAGGCAAGACATGGCATCAATCTGGATGTAATATTAATACATCTGGGGAAAATTATTTGTGTCACTGTAAATAAAATACTTTGTAAACAGTACAAGGTAGGACTTAAGTTCTAAGTTAACTATGTGCCCTGTGATAAAAATGAAATGGTCAGAAGTGCAGAAATTCTTTCTTCTTTTGGGGCTGTAAAAGATTAAGGGGATCACTTAAGGCAAATATGGATAAAATGATGATAAAGCACACCGAGAGATAAAACCTGGTCAAAGCCAATATGGTAAAGAACTACAGAACTTCAACAGATCCAGAAGAGATGTTCATGAAATAAAGGGCTTCAACAACTTCTTTCAATTTTCATTGTTGGAAGCAAGAGTGGTAAGGGAGAAAAATATTAAAAAAATGGGAACACAGGACTCTTTACCTAGACCTTCCATGAAACCACAGCTGCCCATTAAAGAGAAACTGGTAAATACTAAAATGGAACTATTAACCAGAAAAAAGGACCAATGGTGCAAAAAACCCAAGAAACAAAAGCAGGCACCACCAACCAGGAATAAACACGAACAACAGATAGTAGAATCCAAATGGAGTTTATTGCACTAACGCTTGTACAAATACAGCACGTTTTCGTGGCTTTGACACCAGGCATCTATATATATGGTAGGAAGTGGTTGCTTTTCATTTACTGATGAAGCTGATGATGAAAACGTGCTGTATTTGTACAAGCGTTAGTGCAATAAACTCCATTTGGACTCTACTATCTATTGTTCGTGTTTATTCCTGGTTGGTGGTGCCTACTTTTGTAAAATGGAACTATGTCTTTTGAAAAAAGGTAGGGAAATTAGCTTAACAATCATCCTTGTATAGGTCCAGCTAAAAAGTAGAAATTGAAATGGGTAATAAATACACAGCTAAAACCATTTATTTAACACCATTCTGCTGCACTGTCCCCAGGCCTCATAAGAGCAATGCTCTTTCCCAGACAAAAAGCTTGCTGTTAGCCTTGTGTAACAAAGTGAAACTGCTACTTAGTACAGTTTGACTGGTAGGGGAACCACTGATAGCAAGGCATTGTAAAAAGGAGAACAGGATGGACAAAGCCTAAGATAAAAGGCATAAATATGAGGGGAAACAAATTTATAACATTAAAAGGTTAAATGACAGAGGTTGAAATCTGTGCTCAAGTAACACTATTTGGATTCTGCAGTGAAACAAGGGGAAATATAGGGGGGAGGAGTAAATTAACTGAAGTATATATATATATATATATATATATATATATTATATATATATATATATATATATATATATAATTATATATATATATATATATATATATATATATATAAAATGGTTACAACTCAAAATATCTAAAGCACATTTGACTGAATGCTCATTTTCAACAGTGTTTGCAGGTAGTAGCATGCAGGAAAATGAATACTTGAAAAGGTTGGTGTGTATGTGCAATTGCTCATGGGATAAAGTTAGGGTAAGGGTTAGGCAAAAATACAGATTTATTCTTTTGCATGTTTGGTATTGTGTTCTATGTCCTTTAGTTTTGTGTGGCCATACTGTTACAGAAAGGCTTTTGAGTAATGTAATGTGCACGGTTAGGGCTAGGGCTAGCACACATAAATAAGGTGATGCATGGCGAAGCCCTCCTGCCCATCTTAATCGTGTGTTAACCGTAACCCCACCCATTAAACCCTTTCCATAACTCATTAACCCAGAGTGCCATCACATGGCGCCTATGTGCTTACACCCGAGCGCGCTGTGTGACGGAAGTAATTCTATGGAGTTACACCCGAGTGCCTTCCACAAGCGTGTCTAACTTTATATTTCTATTGTAGCTCCCATGTTGAAATTTAAGTTGAAAAAGTACCTGAACTTTTTCAGTTACTTTCTCAACTTAATTTTAAGTGTGGATTTACAGCATGTCAGTATTTGAATTTTTAGAGAAAATCAGTTTAGCATGCAGTCTGTCTGTTATTACAGTAAGCCGATTCTCCATGCATTGCATGAAGCAAGTTGTGGCAGCCAATTGGATTCCATCAGCCCAAACCATCACCCCCAAACTGGATCCTTCTATCTATTTTTCCAGACCATGGATTGACACTTATACAAGTTTGGAGTTTACTGCTATGTTCGGAAAAGACAGATGCTTACGGAGTCCTCTTTTACAAAGTAGAGGTGAGTGTAGACCAAGGGAATTGCACCCCATAATGCCTTGCTTCTTTACTGTACCTGACCCTAACTGCCCAAGATTCAATGTTTTATGTCACAAAACACTGGTATTTTGCAAATTTATTATTTAGCACAAGTTGCCAGGTACTATTGTAGAAGTTGCAGTGAGTGAAATAGTTGTCGTATTCCAAAATATTCTCAATTTGGGACTGCGTGTGTGTATGAGAGAGAGCAAACGGAGTGTGTGTATGAATGTAGAAGTGCCTGCATATGTGTATGAGCGAACGGTACAGGAGTGAATGAAGAGTGTGTGTATATGAATGCAGGAAGTGGTAACAAAGTGCACAGGCGCTGGTGCTGTTGAGGGTTGTCGGTGGCTCTTATCTTCCTAGTAACAAAACTATTAAATGAACCATCAAACTGTTTCTAGTGTCAGCATAGCATATTACAGAGTACTTAACTGGGTAAACAAATCAGATTAAACTGCATCTTATTGTTGCATGTCCAGTTCTGTTATTCCAGTCCGGGAAGAGTCTCAACAATATTTGCCTGTATAATGCGATTGACACGCCTAAAAGAATTGAGTTTGAAATTGAGTTTTGACAAAAAAGTAAGCCCTGTTCATGACTTTGAATTTATGATCTGTCTTTGTTGGCTGGGGATGTGGAGGTGAATGACCTGATTTTCACTGTAAGGTGGAGGTGGGCAGCAGGTAAAACGTGAAGGTGCTTATAAATCAGTATTAACTTTGTGAATTGCCGTTTCTGGTTCTAACGCAGTCCTGTCTGTTGTAACATAATGAAATGCCGGTAATCTTCTTTAATCACGGGCTCTGAAGTTGTTGGGTCAGGTTTGTATGTTGCTGTTTTAGCTGGGTTTTGTTGTCTGCTACTGTTGTGTTCTTCTTGCAAGCGGGACTCAGAAGATGCTGTTGAATGCAAGGATGAGAGCAGGCTGTTACTGGTGCAACATTCCACAGTGACTGATCAATGTGAGTGCAGTACTGGGACTTAATGGTTGACATTGTGGCTCCTTATGTGAAAAACTTTAGCACCGTTTAACATAAGTACATGTAGTAAAGAGGTTGTGTAGGCTGTTTGCTACAGTTCAGAGTCTATGAAGATTTTTTTTTATATAGCCTACTTTGGAAAATGTTTTATTTAAATCTCAACTTTGGTTTGGGGGTGTCAGTTTGGGCACTGATATAAGAAAATGCTTTAGGATAGACACTTGTGCTGTCCTGTCATTGATCACCTTGAACTCAGAGTAATGTTGTTAACATGTAAAAGCCTCTCTTCAGTAGGTGAGATCATTTGTGAACTAAACCTGGTATTATTAGTTTAGTCACTCCTCTGTTAGATTGTAAAGTAGTATAGTGTGATCCATAGCATCAAACATCTTCAGGTAGTCTACATTTATTACTGTTGTATAGTTCTCTTTGCTTGTTTATGTTGAAAAACGTGATCCAGTATCTGTCTGCCTAGGATGACAGGGTTGACAGGCCTCAATGCTTTGCAAGGTACCCCCCTAACACCCTTTTGGAAAAGTCAGCAAAAAAGGGATGTGGGCAAGATGGTACACACCACATACCTCAATTTGACCAAAGCTGTTGACACAATTCTCAACTGAGACATAAATAAGCTGGAACTACCCTATGTCACCTGCTGGAATGCCAACTGGCTCACAAATAGGAATCAGGAAATCAAATAGAACAAGTTACCTCCACAAAAAGAGACCAATCTCCAGTGTTGTCCCCCAGAGTTCTGTGCCTTGTTCACTTCTTTACAAGGACTTCTACTTTTTGAGGTTTATCTGGGGCTTGCACCACTACCATAAAAGTAATTACTAAAGGGTGTCGCGTTATAGTATGTAACTGGATTGGTACTGAAATAAACTTGGACAAGACTTGCTTCTGTGTATAGTTTGTAGTGACTCTTCTAAAGTTGTACATTTTGCTCTCTGACAATTCTTTATGAGGTACAAGGGGAGTGTAAAGCTGCACAACACAAACAGGATAAAGCAGCTGCTTTTTATGTTTGAGGTAATTGCTTTATTTTTTTCTCTCTCTTTGTATCCTTTCCCTTGCTGCATGTTTCATCCCCAGTACCTGCCCCCTTCCCCTTATATCTAGAGAACAGGTCATCATTAGTCTAGGAGTGTCAGTATTAGGTATGATTACCTCCATTATGTTGTTTTTTTTTCCAAAAGTTGGCTATGGGCCTGCACATATATTTCTGTTTATGACTGTGGGCAATGGATGGGGAATCTAATAAAAGCCAGATGTCTCTTTCAGCAGAGACAGGTCAATGATTCTGGTTTGACCAGACACCTACCGACGGCAGTATTACTTGGTTGCAGAATAAAAAATGGGTGACTTATGGATTCCGAGAACACTAATGCTGATGGCTGGTAAATGCTTGTTTATTTAGGGATAACAGTGAAAATTTATGTTATTTTTTTTCATTTAGAGGGTAGATTTTTTTTTCTTTCTTTTTTATAGGTAGATGGAGTGATAGGGAGGCATATGACCCAAGGGGCAGACTGGCCAGCTGTTGTGCTATTCAAAACAGTGGCTGTATGTTTCATTATGGTGCATGTACATGGCAGGAAATGTTACTGGATGGTCATTTAAGAAATATTTCATTCTGGTGCTTGTGCATATATCAACATTTTATTCAAGGGATCGCTTGGGTGACTGCTTAATTTTGGTGGTTGCACATACTAGGAAATGCTACTGATGGGTGTGGTGGTTGCACATACTAGGAAATGCTACTGATGGGTGTTTTGGCAAAACGTTTAATTTTGGTGATTGTGCATACCTCAACATTCTCTCAGCTTATCTATTTGCTAGAATATTGCAGTACAGATGTGTTGTAACAAGCATAGATTTTAGTCATGGTTATTATTTTTTGTTTATGCATCCAGCTTTCAAGAATCATCTATTACCTGTTAACAATATGCACATACTGTATTGAGGAAAACTGATGCTAAATCCATCTGAAGAAATGTTGGAATGATGGATAACAAACAGTGCTGATAAATATATCTAATTGCTCTGCACGTACATTCTGATTCAGTCTTTCTTTCTGCTGAATAATGTCGGGGTGGTATGAGAGGCTTAGTTAAATATATACTTACTGCTGATTTTGGCATTGCTCAACCAGTATTTTGGATAATATTTCTACCTTTTTCACCTCTGTGTCTTATTGTAACCAGAGGGATGGTTAGGTGAGATTACATGAATTATTACATTTTGGACTAATTCTTACATGGATGAACCAGATAAGTTAGACATTTCTGGTTGTATTATTGTATTTCTGATTATACTCAGTAGTTGCCTGAGTCAGGTAAAGGTTATAACTTGATGACTACTACCAGCATGTCGCTACCATATATTTTGGGCATTTTTCCTGGCTTTGTCAGTCAGATGTGGACATTAGGTGGGAGGAAGGGCTCAGTAATATCTAAGTGTTGTACTATATATACTGAATTATAATGAATGTTTACTCAACAGGTTATGTGCAGCAATTATCACTTGTGTCTGAGCATGCATAACTTTCAAGTGATGAAATGCAGCTCATTATCAAATTAACAATAACTACAGTTCCACTATAGCACTGAGTCATTATCACTTTTCAGGTAAAACTCTCAGCAGCTGTCACTGTTATTCACATAAGTAGAGGTCGTTATCACATTGATGAATGCACAAGCCATATCTGTGCTTTTGTCTACGTGGAGTCATTTCAAGCCATCCCACACCAGTTTCTTTATATCACTTTTAGAATTTGTTTGATACACAGTAAAGTATTGTGGTTATATGGTTGGCAGAAGAGACCAATATGCATATAAATGGGGGACAATGACATCCCTAGATCTAGACACAGCCCCTTTATTTCTAAGCTGTGCAATATAGAAGGACTTTTTACAAGAAAAGATACAAGTTGGTCAACAGTTGGGTCACTGTACACTTAAGTTCTCAAATCAAATCCCAAACATCTGGGTCAACTCTTAGGGGGTCTATGGTCAATGTGCTAGATTTGGATGGGCTAACCAGGTAATGCATATGATATACATATATATGTAGTCTTCCAATACATCTGTCAAACATCAGTAGTAATCAGTTTGCATTTTCTTTCCTGTGCAGGTCTGTCCACCTTCTGACACTGACATGGCTTCAAGACACGGAGAACGACAAGTGAGAGTGTGAGTATGTGGCCATTCCTACATTCACTGGGCTGCCAGCCATGCCACCGAAACTGAAAACCAGTACAACTTCAGCTTCCCCACATCCAGTGTGAAGGTAAACTGGACTGCAAAAAGAGGAATGCATTGGAGCGAAGTACTGCAGTTGATGGAAGAGAAGTGTGCTGCAGATTGGAGGGAATGATGTCATCAGTCAACCACTCAGAAGGCTACGGTTTCAAATTGCAGCAATTTTTGAACAGCTGCAGTCTTGGTGTCCATGTTGTCATTTTGTGTGGTCTGATAGAATTCCCCAACAGGTATGGAAAACAGCAAACAGTCAATGGGCAGCTGACAAGGCCAGATGTTTACAGAATGGGTTCATGCATGGCTTGATGCACAGGGTCGGTGGATCTACAATCTGCCATGACAGCATCACCGCGGAAGATGTTCTCCTGTTCAGAAGGGATGGCATTCACCTAACTGAGGAGGGCATTGCATTGTTCTTGACTGACCTCCATAATGGCATGAGGAGAGCTATGCAGGATTGGTAGCATGCAGCTTGTGAGAAGAATGGAAAATACCCATGACCAAGTAGGAACAGTATAGTAAGTAAAACTCTATTATGAAATTTGTTTTGTAAAATATATTTTCTTGAGTTTGGCAAATAATTGTGGTAAGGAGCTGGTGAGGATGCTGAGAAAGGACAACTGTTTCAGGAGAGTACTACCACGTACAATGTAATATGTCAGCGACCATCCTGCAATACTTCTTTTTTTTGTCTGCTTTTATCAGGCATGTGTAGAGTTTAGATGACAGGAAGGGCTTACTAATACAGAACTTGATCCCTTGGGTCCATTTCTGAATGGACACATGTAAAGAGAAAAGGCACAGGTAAGGCAGACTATTGACACTGAAGGAGGTCGTGAGACTGCAGTGGTATCAGATGTCTGAGTAGGTAGCTAGCACAGCTATCGGACAGATCAGATGGTCTTGCCTGCCACTGAAGTCCCATGGCTGTCCTGGGGTCATTAGTGGAGTGGCGGTGCTTACCTTGCTTTTTCTCTTTACATGTGCCCATTCAGCAGCATGTTGGCTACACCAAGGATGTGTATATTTACAATCATACGTGTCTACATGGTAAAACAACTGCTTCTGAATGCTGTACACATGTACATATATCAGTTTTGTTAGGACTCAGGTTATAGAAATTATGATTTTTTTCATAATTTGGTAAATAACTTTGCAAGGGAGCATGTCATTGTGCCAAGTAATACCTCATTTTTGAAGACAGTATTGATAGTTCCAACATGGTAGAATAATTGTGCCTGTATGTTGTACACATGTGCAGGTATCAAAGTTTGTTTCGGACTTAGGTTATGGAAATTATTATTTTTTTTCATATTTTGGCAAATTTGCAAGGGAGCATCTGAATGTGCTAAGTAATACTGCATTTTGAAGACAGTATTGATTGTTCTAACATGGTAAAACAATGGTGCCTGTATGTGGTAGTCATGTGCAGATATCAAAGTTTGTTTCGGACTTAGGTTATGAAAATTATTTTTTTTTCATATTTTGGTAAATAACTTTGCAAGGGTGCATGTCAGTGTGCCAAGTAATACCTCATTTTTAAGACAGTATTGCTGGTTCCAACATGGTAAAAGAATTGTGCCTGTATGTTGTATACATGTGCAGATATCAAACTTTGTTTCGGACTTAAGTTATGGAAATTATGACTTTTCTCTCATATTTTGGTAAATAACTTTGCAAGGGAGCATCTGAATGTGCTAAGTAATACCTTATTTTGAAGACAGTACTGATTGTTCTAAACAAGGTAA